>NC_133139.1:65785988-65808488 GCF_048418815.1 Hemitrygon akajei | reverse complement strand
CTCTCTCGCTCTCACGTGCTCTCTCTCTCGCTCTCGCTCTCTCACTGTCTCTCGCTCTCGCTCTCTCTCTCGCTCTCTCTCTCACGCGCTCTCTCTCGCTCTCACGTGCACTCTCTCGCTCTCTCTCTCGCTCCTCGCTCTTTCTCTCTCTCACGTGCTCTCTCTCGCTCTCACGTGCTCTCTCTCGCTCTCTCTCTCACTCTCACGCGCTCTCTCTCTCTCCCGCTCTCTCTCTCTCTCTCTCTCTCACGCGCTCTCTCTCGCTCTCACGTGCTCTCTCTCGCTCTCCGCTCTTACTCTCTCTCTCGCTCTCGCTCTCTCTTTCTCTCTCACGCGTTCTCTCTCGCTCTCACGCGCTCTCTCTCGCTCTCTCTCTCGCTCTCACGCGCTCTCTCTCTCTCCCGCTCTCTCTCTCTCTCCCACTCTCGCACTCTCTCTCTCTCCTCTCTCGCTCTTGCTCTCTCTCTCACTCTCGCTCTCTCTCTCTCTCTCTCGCTCTCGCTCACTCTCGCTCTCTCTCTCGCTCTCGCTCTCTCTCTCTCACACGCTCTCTCTCTCTCGCTCTCACGCGCTCTCTCTCTCTTGCTCTCATGCGCTCTCTCTCTCCTCTCTCGCTCTCGCTCGCTCTCTCTCTCCTCTCTCTTCTCTCTCTCTCTCCTCTCTCTTCTCTCTCTCTCTCTCTCTTGCTCCCACGCGCTCTCTCTCCTCTCTCGCTCTCTCTCTCTCTCCTCTCTCTCCTCTCTCGCTCGCTCTCTCTTGCTCTCTCTCTCCTCTCTCTCTCTCTCTCTCTCGCTCCCATGCGCTCTCTCTCCTCTCTCTCTCTCTTTCTTCTCTCTCTCGCTCACTTTCTCTCTCTCTCTCTCTCTCGCGCGCGCGCTTTCTCACTCAAAAAATCAATTTCCGGGATATTGTATATAATTTGTGGGCGTCAGGGAGCCGGAACTTCCGGGAGAGGTGGGATGTCTGAAAACAGCATTTCTCTGAGGAACTATTGACATAAGCTGCCATTCTGGACAATGACGTCACCGGAACCGCTCGTTTATATTCTTTTATAATAGCTTTCCATAGCTCTTAAGAAAGCCTTGAGTATCCTACAGAATGGGAGGTGAAACCCCTCCATTATCATTGAATTCTAAGTAAATACCAATTTCTTTTTTAATTTGTTCCTTAAAATAGGGATCATTGAGTAGACTTAAATTTAGTGGTCTCCCAAGGTATGTGGGGTTTCGCTGTTAACAGGAGGCCACACCAGGAACACTGCATACAGGAGATGACCCCCGCAGACTCACAGAAATGTTGCCACACCTGGAAGGACTGTTTGGGGCTCTGAATGGTAGTGAGGGAGGAGGTGTAGGGACAGGTGTGACACTGTTCCGCTTGCAAGGATAAGTGCCAGGAGGGAGATCAGTGGGAAAGGGCGAGTGGACAAGGGAGTCACGTAGGGAGCAATCCTGCAGATAGCGGAAAGTGGGGAGAGGGAAAGACGTGCTTGTTGGCGGGATCCCGTTGGAGTTGTCAGAACTTACGAAGAATTACGTACTGGATGTGGAGGCTAGTGGGCTGGTAAGAGAGGGTAAGAGGAATCCTACCACTGGTGTGGCGTCAGGGTAAGGGCAGATGTGTACAAAATAGAAGAAATGTGGGTGTGGGCAGCATTGATTGTGGAGGAAGGGAAGCACCTTTCTTTGAAGAAGGGGGACATTTCAGTTGCTCTGGAATGTGGCAGGAGTGGAGTAACGGAGAAGAGAATGGCAGCTTTACAAGTGACAGTATGGGAAGAGGTACAGTCCAGACAGCTATGAGAGTCAATTGGACAGAGTGGTCGAGAAAGGGGTGTTGGAAATGGACCAAGTGAATTTGAGGGCAGGGTGGAAGCTGGAGGCAAAGTTGATAAAATCGATGAGCTCAGCATGGGTACAAGAAGATCAATAATGCAGTTATCGATATAGAGTAGGAAGATTTGGGGAGTGATGCAGGTGTAGGGTTTGAACATGGACTGTTCCACGTAGCTAATGAAAAGGCAGGCATAGCTGGGACACATATGACTGCCCATGGCTACACCTTTGGTTTGAAGGAAGTGGGATTAGCTGATGGAAAAATGATTGAGGAAGAGAGTAGTGGTTGAGAGAAATTTGTTGGGTCTGTTGTCCAGAAAGGAGAGCTTTAACATCCTTCTGATGAGTGATGGATGATTATAGGGACTGGACACTCATAGTGTAAATGAGACCATTGGGGCCAGGGAACATAAAGTCATTGAAATGATCAAGAGTGTATGAGGTGTCACGGACTTAGGATGAAAGGGACTGGACCAGGGGGATAAAAAAGTTGAGGTGTGCAGACACAAGTTCAGTGGGACAGGAACAGGCAGAAACAATGGGTCTACCTGGACAGTCATGTTTCTGGACTTTGGGAAGGAGGTAGAAATGGGAGGTGCAGAGTAAGGGAACTCTCAGGCTGGTGACAGTGGGTCAGGGATCCTCAGAGTCAATAATGGCGCACGAGACAATGGCCTGGTGCTCCTTAGTGGGGTCCTACTCAAGGAGTGAGTAAGAAGATTGCAGACAGGAGAGTCCTTGCCAAAGAAGTAAGGGTGGAGGCGGGGGCGTGGGAAGAAGAGTTTGCCCTCATAGCAGGTGCAGAAGGACAAAGATGGGATTCTTATGGAGGACAAAACGTTCTGCCCCGGGTGGGGTGTGGGAGGAGGGTAGAGGGAATTGAGAAGACCCGGCGTGGATGAGAGCTGGGATCAGAGGAGGGAAGAAGTTTGGTAGTGTTTGAGGAAAGAGGAGGGTTGGGGTGTTCAGTGATCAACTCATGGTCCCAACTCACTGAAAGTAAGCCACCAGTAAATGTCTCTAGCAGTAAGGAGAAGACAGGCATTTCTACGGGAGTGGGAGGAAGACGGAAGCTCTGTGGATACAAGAGCTGACGGTGGGGCCTGAAAGAGAAGGGGTTGGAATGGTGGTGGGTGGGGTGGGACAAGGAAAGTCCTGGCCTGGATGTACTGGCGGTTACTGTGCAGGCTGGAGTTGGAATGAGAGGCTGGAAGTCTCTGGGGTCGTTGGAACCACACTTTTTCTGACAAACAATTATAACAAGTAATAGTTTGTAACTTTCCTGTGGACTTGGAGGCAATTCGATGCAGCAGAACGGAGGCGAGGTGGCGGATCTGTCACCGAGAGCGTGGAGAAGTGTTAAAGGCTGGGCAGAGGCCGAATCGAAGCCGCGGGGTCCAGGCCCCAGAGCGTTGAACACGATTTACAGACGGAGTTTTACAAGCTGAATCGAGACGGCAAGGCCAGTGTATCCAGGTGGCAGAACACGTTGTTCGGATGGAGAGTTAAGTACCGGGCCAGATTGAAAAGGTCAGGGTCTCGAGACTTGGGGTGAAGTATGAGCTGATTCTGATTGCTGCTCCACGTTTACTCGGCTCTGCACTGAACTGTGGGACTTTACCATTTCAACGCTATTTGCGGCTGCTGTCTGCATGATGTTTTGTTTTTCATTGCACGTTGGGTACTCAACTCGACCGTCTTTTTTATGGATTATACTTTTATTTTTTATGGGCATAATGTGGTGTTGGACAGTCTTTTTATTTATATATGTGTGGTTTGTTCTTGGGTTTCTTTGTTTCGTGGCTGCCTGTTGGGAGATAAATCTCAAAGTTCTATATGTGTACATACTTTGATAATAAATGTACTTTGAACTTTGAACCACCACCCCGGCAGCGCATTCCAGTTGCCCAACAATTGTTAGAGTCAGAAAAATACTCATTCCCGACATTTAATCAAGGTTCAACTGGATTTTGGCACAGAAGCTCCAACTAAATTAGGACAAGGATTTGATCATCCACTCAGTGTCACAAAGTAAATGTAGAGAGACAGGGCAGGAGAGGGTTAAACACAATTTAAATATCTCTCTATACCAGGAGTTCACAACCTGGGGTCCATAGACCCCTCAGTAAATGGTGAGGCTCCATGGCATAAAAAAGGGTCTGGAACCCCTGCTCAACACTATCCCATCAAATACTTCCAGAGCAGTGACTACATGGAGTAAATACAGAGTAACACTGCCTCTGTGTTGTCCCATCAAACATATCCTGAGCAGGGATATCATGGGTTAAATACATGGTAAATCTCCCTCTGCAGTGTGCTACAAGCACATCTGAGGCAGGGACATCATGGGGTAAGTACAGAATGAATCTCCCTTCACATTGGACCACGAGACATAGGAGCAGAATTTGGCCATCCAGGTCATTGAGTCTGCTCCACCATTCCATCATGGCTGAATCTGGAATCCACTCAACTCCATACAACTGCCTTCTTGCCATATCATTTGATGTCCTGACCTATCAGAAAACTATCAACTTCCACCTTAAATATACCCACAGACTAGGTGTCAGATTCACCACTCATTGGCTAAAAAATTCCTTCTTACCTCTGTTCTAAAAGGTCGCCCCTCAATCTTGAGGCTGTGTCCACTCGTTCTGGACTCCCCCACTATTGGAAACATCCTCTCCGCATCCACCCTATCTAGTCCTTTCAACGCTCAGTAGGTTTCAATGAGATCCCTTCTTATTCTTCTAAATTCTAGTGAGTACAGGCCCAAAGCTGCCAGAAGCTCCTCATATGTTAACCCCTTCATTCCTGGAATTATCCCCGTGAAGCTCCTCTGGTCTCTCTCCAATGACAACACACCCTTTGTGAGATATGGGGCCCACAACTGTTGATAATACTCCAAGGGCAGCCTGACTAGTGTCATTAAGCATCAGCATTATCTCCTTGCTTTTATATTCTATTACCCTTGAAATAATTAGAATCAGTATCGGGTTTATTATCACCGGCATGTGTCGTTAAATTTGTTAACTTAGCAGCAGCAGTTCAATGCAATACATAATATAGAAGGAATACAATAATAAATAAATAAGTAAATCAATTACAGTATACGTATATTGGATAGATTAAAAATTGTGCAAAAACCATAAATAATATATATTTAAAAAGTGAAGTAGTGTTCATGGGTTCATTGTCCATTTAGGAATCGGATGGCAAAGGTGAAGAAGTTGTTTCTGAGTCACTGAGTATGTGCCTTCAGGCTTCTGTACCTCCTAACTGATAGTGCCCTGGGTGCTGGAGGTCCTTAATAATGGACGCTGCTTTTCTGAGACACTGCTCCTTGGAGAGGTCCTGGGTACTTTGTAGGCTAGTACCTAAAATGGAGCCGACTAAATTTACAACCCTCTGCAGCTTCTTTCAGTCCTGTGCAGTAACCCTCCCATACCAGAGAGTGATGCAGCCTGTCAGAATGCTCTCCATGGTGCAACTATAGGGGTTTTTGAGTGTATTTGTTGACATACCAAATCTCTTCAAACTCTTAATGAAGTATAGTTACTGTCTTGCCTTTTTTATAACTGCATCAATATGTTGGGACCAGGTTAGGTCATCAGAGATCTTGATACTCAGGAACTTGAAACTGCTCACTCTGTCCACTTGTGATCCCTCTATGTGGATTGTGTATTCCTTCATCTTACCCTTCGTGAAGTCCACAATCATATTTTTAGTCTTGCTGACGTTGAGTGCAAAGTTGTTGCTGTGACACTACTCCACTAGATGGCATATCTTGCTCCTGTATGCCCTCTTGTCTCCACCTGAGATTCTACCAACAATGGCTGTATCATCAGCAAATTTATACATGGTATTTGAGCTATGCTTAGCCACACAGTCATGGGTATAAAGAGAGTAGCGGAGTGGGCTAAGCACACACTCCTGAGGTGCACCAGTGATGATTGTCAACGAGGAGGAGATATTATTACCAATCCACACAGATTGTGGTCTTCCGGTTAAGAAGTCAAGGATCCAGTTGCAGGGGGAGGTACAGAGGCCCAGGTTCTGTAACTTTGGAATTACAGAACAACTTCTATCCTGCGCTTGTGAACTATTCCCAGAAATTTCAGCCATCTCTGTTCTGCCGTCATTCCCACCAGTATCCTCCTTCAATCCTGGCCAAGCTCCTTTCTCATTCCTCTCTAATTCCCTTTATTCCATTGCGATAGTGATACATGTGACTTATGCTTCTCCCTTTCAAATTGCTGCATGAATTCAATTATATTATGATCCCTGCCTCCTAAGTGTTCCTTTACATTAAGCTCCCTAATAGGACCTGGGTTATTACACAATACCCAATCTAAGATCGCCTTTCCCAAGTAGCCTCAAGCAGAAACTGCTCTAAAAAGCCATCTCATATGCCTTCAACAAATTCCCTCCCAATCCGACAACAATCAGATTTTCCCAATCCCCTCGCATATAGAAGTTCCCCATTACTATTGTGTCATTACCCTTATTACTTGACTTTTCTAGCTCCCTTTGCAATCTCAACCCCACATCTTGCCTACTATTTGGAGATATATATATGATTCCCATTTTTTTAAATCCCTGCAGCTTCTTAACTCCACTCACAGAGATTCAACATTCTCTGACCCTATATCACTTCTTTCAAAAGATGTAATTCCATCTCCAACAACAGAGCTACACTACTGCCTGTGCTGTCCTGCCTGTCCTTTCGATACAAAGTTTATCTTTGATGTTAAGCTCTCAACTATTGTTTTCTTTCAAACACGACTCAGTGATGCCCACAACGTCATACTGACCAATCACTAATGATCCCATCAAATATATCGTGGGCAGAGACAACATGAGTTATGTACAGAGTATTGACAGACAGACAGACAGACATACTTTATTAATTCTGAGGGAAATTGGGTTTTATTACAGATGCACCAAGAATAGTGAAGAAATATGGCAATATAAAACCATAAATAATTAAATAATAAATAGTTAATCATGCCAAGTGGGAATAAGTCCAACTCCAGCCTATTGGCTCAGGGTGTCTGACACTCCGAGGGAGGAGTTGTAAAGTTTGATGGCCACAGGTAGGAATGACTTCCTATGTCGCTCAGTGTTACATCTCGGTGGAATGAGTCTCTGGCTGAATGTACTCCTGTGCCTAACCAGTACATTATGGAGTGGATGGGAGACATTGTCCAAGATGGCATGCAACTTGGACAGCATCCTCTTTTCAGACACCACCGTCAGAGAGTCCAGTTCCACCCCCACAACATCACTGGCCTTACAAATGAGTTTGTTGATTCTGTTGGTGTTTGCTACCCTCAGCCTGCTGCCCCAGCACACAACAGCAAACATGATAGCACTGGCCACCACAGACTCGTAGAACATCCTCAGCGTCGTCCGGCGGATGTTAAATCTACCTCTATGACATCCAATCAAGTACATATGAAGGGCAGATCAGAGACAGATGTGTGGGTTGTAATTCCTGGCTCAAGCTGTGAAGGAGTCTGTCCTGGGATGGGTACCAGGGTTTGGAGAGTCCACTGACAGACCTGCAGCTGATAATGCACTAAGACTCATTTGCAAGGTCCCAGATACTTTGAAATGTGGCTCACACTTCTAACTGGTGGGGAAATGGTGGAGGCTTCATCACCAGATCATGAAGATATGATCGATGACAGCTCCTCCTGCCCATAGAAACATAGAAGATAAGATGAGACCATTCAACCCTCCAAGCCTGTGCTATCAGTGTGATAATTATGGATGGTGCTCCATTTCTGAACATTTTCCTGCCCTGTCCCCAGTCAAGGATCCAGAGAGAATAGGAGACTTGGCCTGTACCTTTAACAGAATCTATTCTCACCTGATTAATCCAGCAGGGTTTGTGGGATGACAGTCCAAATATTGGCTCACATACTCCCTAACATTGGTGGAACTGACCATTGTCCTACATGGGCTCTCAAGAAGTCCGTCTCCAGGGCAGGACAGGATGAACTGAGATCCCTGGGGCTTTCTGGAAGCAAGCACTTGGGTAAACCAGGTGACTGGGTGGATGTCCCTCTCGTGACACTGGATGGTCATTGCCATGTTAGTGACTTGTGTGACAGCCAGAAGCCATTCAGCCCATCTATTCCATACCAGCTCCAGCAGAGCAATCCCATCTGTCCTGTTTCCCTTCTTATTTCCCTGTTTTCTGGCAACATTCTCCCTCAGATTCCCATTAATTCCCCTTTAGCTATTTCACTCTTTACCTACTCTACGAGGTACTTTCCAGTGAGAATTAACCCTGCATATCCTTGGGATGTGAGAGGCAACTGGAACACCCAGAGGAACCTCGTGTTCACAGGAAGAACGTGCAAAGTCCACAGACAGTACCTGAGATCAAGACTAAACCTTGGTCCGCTGACTCTCACTTCCTCAGAAGCTCGAGTCTAGTCACCTCCCTCAGCACCGATTGCAGCATCTTTGCCCAGTGAACATTCACCCACTGGGCCATGCACTGGCCCATGCGATCTATCCTGAACAATACCGTGAATTCATGGCTGGTCCTTTTAGGGTGATGTCCGTTTAATCTGAAATCTGGTCCAACAACTTCAGAGGGTTGGTCCACTGATCTCCGCTCCTTCTTCAATCAGGAGAAGATGCCCAAAGGGCTGGGAAATGAATACCCTTACTGGACTCTGGGCACATTAAATTGACCCAGGACCTACTTCTGCACACAGCCGCAGAACAGGCTCCTCAGTATTCTGCTGAACTAATTAAACTAGCATTTAAATCATCTCTTCCTTTCTGCCAACACAATATCCAAATCCCTCTCTGTTTATTCATGTGCCTACCATATTACAGGCACCACCTACTTTGTGTTAAAAGCTTGCCCCACATAACTTCTTTCAACTCCTCCCCATCCCCCAGCCACACACATTAAATACATTAACAGCACACCCTCCAGTATCAGACATTTCAACCCTGGAGAAACATACCAGCTCCCTGCTCTATCTATCCCCTTCTAACCTTACGAACTTCTATCAGGCCTTCGTTCAGCCTCTCCTACTCCAAAGAAAATAACCAAAGTTTGTGCAACCTCTCCCTACCGTGCATTCCCTCCTTTTAAGGCAGCACCATGGCAAATCTCTTCTGCACCTTCTACAAAGCCTCATATCAGTCCCAGACTAGAGCGACCAGAACTGAATGCAATACTCCAGTTGCAGCCTAACCAGAACTTTATAAAGCTGGTAAACTGATCAGTTCATTTATTAATGCCACATTAACTGAGCTCCAACAAAAAACTTTATTATGCACATCATTCCTACAGATAATTTCATTACAACAGTGCATTGAGGTAGTAGGAGGAAAAACAATAACAGATTGCAGAATTAAGTGTTACAGTTACAAAGAGACTGCAGGCAGACAAGAGAGTGCAAGGTCAAATTAGGTTGACTGTCATATCAAGACTCCATTGGGTAATATAATTTCCTTAATCTTAAACTCAATTCCTCAAAGACAAGGCAAGCATACCAATTGCCTTCTTTATCACCCCATTAAACTCTGCATTCACTTTCAGGGTACAATAGATTTGGATCCCAAGTGCAATGCTTCATACTTGGCTGCATTAAACTGCACCTGAAATCATCCTGTCCATATCTGCAACTCTTCAATAGTTTGTTGCCTTTTGCACATTGGTTATTTGTCTATCTTGTTTTGTGTGTTTCTTTGTATTCACTGTTAATGCCCATAAGAAAATGAATCTCAGGATTGTATATGGTGAGATATATGTACATTGATAATAAATTTACTTTGGATTTGAACTTTGAACATTGATTTATATTTTGCTGTATCGTTTGGCAATCACTATCCCGTCCATGTTTTCACTAAAGTCAGTTCTATGAGGCACAAACAACTGAGCTCCAAGCATTGATCCCTGTGGAATACCACTGGTCACAGACCTCCAGTCAGAATAACACCCCTCTACCACTACTTTCTGTCTTCTATAATTAAGTCAACTTTGAATCCAATTTACAAACTCTTTATCAATCCCGTGTGCCTTAATCTTCTGGATCAGCCTACGTAGAACATAGAAATCTCCAGCACATTACAGGCTTTTTGGCCCACAATGTAGTGCCGACTATGTAACCTACTCCAGAAACTCCCTAGAAAATCCTTACCACATGGACCCCTATTTCCTAAGCTCCATGTACCTATCTAAGAGTCTCTTAAACGACCCTATTGTATCCACCTCTACCACCATCACTAGCGGTGCATTCCATGCACCCACCACTCTCTGTGTGAAGAACTAGCCTCTGACATACCCCTGTACCTACTTCTAAGCACCTTAAAACTATGCCCCCCACGTTAGCCATCTCAGCCCTGGAAAAAAAAGCCTCTGGCGATCTACGCGATCAATACCTCTCATCATCTTATACACCTCTATCAGGTCACCTCTCAACCTCTGTTGCTCCAAAGATGGACAAACAACCAACGTGCAAAAGAAAAAAAGCTCTGCAAATACAAAACAATAAACAAACAAACAAACAAACAAATAAATAAATATATTGAGAAAATGAGTTCTTCTTATTACTCTGGTGCTTTTTATCTCTAACTGACGACATGTCATTAGCTGTCTCAACTTTAGCACTCCTCTCTCTTATTTGAACCACATGCAATTTGAGCGTACTGCCCTCCACTCTCTCCACCCTAATCACAACTTTTCCATCAAACCTGCTGAAAAAAGTGGGTACTATTGTAGAATTAGAAATGGAAAAGAGTGGACAAGGAACAGAAATAGGATGAGGAAAGTTAAGGGAGAAGGGGAAGAAGAGGAGAGGGAGACAGGAGGGAAAGGGGAAATAGAAGTGAGAGACAGTAGAGAGAAAAGTGAAATAGAGGGAAGGGAAAAGAGTGGACCAGGGATAAAACGAGAAATATTCCAGAATTAACACTTACCCAGAAGAGGCAGGCAGCTACTCAAGTTGCCGAGACCCATTCTCTGCACACCTCGCCCTTTCTAATGTCAGCTGTCACTGTGAGCTCTGGGTTTTATACTCTGTATAATCTCACCATCATACTGACTTATCAATAGAGAAAGAAATGAAACTCCCTTCCTGAAAACATTTAAAGGCAATAGTCCTGATGAAAGTCTCAGCACGCAATGTCATCTCATTATTCCCCTACATAGATGCTGCCTGACCTGCTGAGTTCCTTATGCCTTTTCTGTGTGTTGGACTGGATTTTCAACATCTGCAGAAGCTCTTGTGTAAAACTGAAAAGACTCATATTTGTTGGGCATCATGAGGTTGTGTCCCAACTATCATTTCAATAAGGGGCCAAATGTCTTTGGTGACAGACCAAATCTCCTCAAACTCCAATGAATATAGCCACTGTCCTTCCTTCTTTGTAGCTGCATTGGTATGTTGGGTCCAGGACAGATCCTCAGAGACATTGACACCCAGGAACTTTAAATTATTCACTCTTCCCATTTCTGATCCCTCAATGACAACTTGTGTGTGTTCCCTCATCTTACCCTTTCTCAAGTCCACAATCAGCTCTTTGGTCTTACTGACATTGAGTGCAAGGTTGCTGCTGTGACACCACTCGTTGCTGATAAATCTTACTCCTTGTCTTCTTGTCACCATCTGAAATTCTGCCAACAATAGTTCTATCGTCAGCACATTTACAGCTGGTATTTGAGGTATGCCCAGCTACACAGTCATGGGTGTAGTGAGAGTAGACCAGTGGGCTAAGCATTCATCCCTGAGGTGTGCCAGTGCTGATTGTCAGCGAGTTGGAGATGTTATTTCCAATCTCAACAGATCGTGATCTTCCAGTTAGGAAGCTGAGGATCTAATTGCAGAGGGAGATACAGAGGCTCGGGATCTGGAGATTTTCAATCAGAACTGTGGGAATGATTGTGTTAAGTGCTGAGCTGTAGTCAATAAAGAGCATCCTGACACAGGTATTTGTATTGTCCAGTAAGTGCAAGGCTGCATGAGGAGCCAATAAGATTGCAACTGCCGTAGACCTATTGTGACGATAGGCAAATTGCTCTAGGTCCAGATTCTTGCTGAGATAGGAGTTAATTGTAGTCATAACTAACCACTCAAAGCACTTCATCACCATACATGTGAGTGCTTCTGCACGATAGTCATTAAGGCAGCTCACCTGCTTTTCTTGGCCACCGGTATTATTGCTGCCCTTTTGAAGCAGGTAGAAACTCCCACTGTAGTAACGAAGGATTGAAAACCCCTCCCAATCAGTCCAAGATCCTTCATCAGGTCTGGAAATGAAGGGGGAAGAAGCCAGGATAAGGAGATGGGGGAGGGGAGGAGTACAAGCTGTCAGGTGATAGGTGAGACCAGGTGAAGGGGGGAAAGGTGAGTTTGTGGGGGAGGAGTGATATTGGAGGAGGTAAAGAACTGGTAAAGGTAAAACCATGGAAGAAAGGGAAGAGGGAGTGGAACCAAAAGGGAGTGATGAGTAGGTGAGGAGAAAGGTCAGGAGGGTAACCAGAATGGAAAAATAGAGAAGGAGGGAGGAGAAGCAAGAAGAGGGAGAAAGATAACTTCCTGTATAACTTCTATGAAGGTTCCCAGTCATCCAGGTCATTGTATATCAAATGTAGTAAATCAAGGCAACTGGACTTGTTGTGTTGTCTTGAAGACGTTTCACCACTCATCCGAGGGGCTTCTTCAGTTCTAATCCATGATGGGTAGTTTTCCGGCTTATAAACTCTGTGATTTGTTAGGACTGCATTGTAAGTAACTGATAGGTGGTGTTGTACCTCACCCTGTCTGTTCAGGGATGGGTTTTCCAGTTTGACAACGATCTGTGCCGTTTGCAATCCATTGGATAGAATATACAATGTTGCTCTGTTTAGGCTTGGGTGTAGGATCCTCAGTGTGGAAACACAGGGATTTTGTGCTTTTTGAAATAAACAGATCGATATTGTATAGGCTATCCCAATGCAATGAGAACTGCTCAGATCTGCATATTGGTGAGGCAAAACAACCACCACAAACAGATGGCCCAACATAGGAAGTCTCGACTTCAGGTCAAGACTCAGCTGTATATCTACACCTAAAGGACAAGGGACACTCCTTCAATGATAACAATGTGCACGTTTTGTACAGGGAGGACAGGTGGTTTGTAAGAGGTGTTAAAGAAGCCGTCTTCGTCAAATTGGAAAACCCATCGCTGAACAGAGACAGTGGGGTATGACACCACCTATAAGTTACCTACAATGCAGTCCTAATACCACCCCTAATCCACCCCCCGCGCCTCTACAAAAGTTCACATCTCTATTCATTTAAATAACTTAGAGTTTATAAGCCAAAAAACTACCCACCATGGATGGGAATTGAAAAAACTTCTCGGATGAGTGGAGAAATATGTTATAGACAACACAGCAAGTCCAGTTGCCTTGCTTTACTACTGTTTGATAGGTAATTTCCTATAATTCCCCCTTTCCTTTCCTTTTGTACCTTTCCCTCATCACCTCCCTCTAGCCCCCCATCCTCCTTCCCTTTCTTCCAAGGTCCACTGTCCTCTCCAATCAGATTCCTTCATCTTCTCAGCCCTTTACCTCTTCCACCTATTCCCCCACCCATCTTCATACTACTCACCTACTCACCTTCCCCTTCACCTGGTCTCACCTATCACCTGCCAGCTTTTTTCCCTTCCCCTCCCCATCTTCTGATTCTGGCGTATGCCTCTTTCCTTTACAGTGCAGAAGTGGGTCTCAACTCAAAATATCGACTGTCTATTCCCCTCCATAGATGATACGTGACCCGTTGAGTTTCAGTCGAGTTCCAGCTGCTGGAACAATTCAGACTGTGGGAGGAGCCTCCAAATGGAAGTCCTGAATGAGTTTTATTTGTTTCATTTTGATTTTTTGTTATTCTCATCGGAGTTAAGAGAGGCGGGATCGTGCAGGCGTGTGACGTCGGGCAGTGAAGCGGGGAAGATTTAAAAAGGACACAGCCTTAAACAGCGGGCAGCGTCGTTTGCAGGCAGAGGGTTGAACCGGGAGCAGAATGAAGGCTTAGGGGCTTTGGCTCAACGGGCTTGGGCAGAAACAGGCGAAGCAAGGCAGGTTTAAGTTTCAGTTTTTCCTGTTATTTGTGGAAAGGGGAAGTATGAGTGTGAGGGCAGCTTGTTGTTCTTGGTGTCAGATGTGGGATGGCGTCCACATCTGCGCCAGGTGCGCTGATCTGCAGCTCCTAAGGGACCGTGTTAGGGAACTGGAGCTGCAGCTCGATGACCTTCGCCTAGTCAAGGAGAGTGAGGAGGTGATAGAGAGGAGTTTCAGGCAGGTGGTCACACCAGGGCCACGGGAGGCAGACAGGTGTGTCACGGTTAGGAGGGGGAAAGGGAAGAGTCAGGTACTAGAGAGTACCCCAGTGGCTGTACCCCTTGACAGTAAGTACTCCTGTTTGTGTACTGTTGGGGGGGACAGCCTACCTGGGGGAAGCAAAAGTGGCCATGCCTCTGGCACAGAGTCCAGCCCTGTAGCTCAGAAGGGTAGGGAAAGGAAGGAAGAGGAAAGCAGTAGTAACAGGGGACTCGATAGTTAGGGGGTCAGATAGGCGATTCTGTGGACGCAATCAGGAGACCCGGATGGTAGTTTGCCTCCCTGGTGCCAGGGTCCGGTATGTTTCTGATTGCACCCAAGATATCCTGAAGTGGGAGGGTGAGGAGCCAGAGGTAATTGTACATATAGGTACCAATGACATAGGTAGGAAAAGGGTAGAGGTCCTGAAAGGAGAATATAGGGAGTTAGGAAGGCAGTTGAGAAGAAGGACCTCAAAGGTAGTAATCTCGGGATTACTGCCTGTGCCACGTGACAGTGTGAGTAAGAATGGAATGAGGTGGAGGATAAATGTGTGGCTGAGGGATTGGAGCAGGGTGCAGCAATTCAAGTTCCTGGGTCATTGGGACCTCTTTTGGGGCAGATGTGACCTGTACAAAAAGGACGGGATACACTTGAATCCTAGGGGAACCAATATCCTGGTGGAAAGGTTTAATAGAGCTGTTAGGGAGGGTTTAAACTAATTTGACAGGGGGATGGAAACCAGAATGGTGGGGCAGAGGAGAGGGAAAACAGAAATAGATCTAAGGTAGTGAGCAGTAAGGATGTCAGGAAGGACAGGCAGGTGATGGAGTAAATTTGCAGCCATTGGGATGAGTTACAGTGCAATAAAGTTGCAGTGCAATCAATGCAAAAAATACAAAATACTGGACTTAAGGTGTTATATTTAAATGCACGCAGCATAAGGAATAAAGTGGATAATCTTGTTGTAGAGTTACAGATTGGCAGGTATGATATTGTGGCCGTCACTGAGACGTGGCTAAAGGATGCAGGTCTCTGGGAGCTGAACGTCCAAGGATACACGATATATCGGAAGGACAGGCAGGTAGGTAGAGGGGGTGGCGTGGATTTAATGGTAAGAAATTATACTAACTCATTAGAAAGAGTTGACATAGGATTGGAAGGTATAGAATCTTTATGGGTTGAGCTAAGAAATCGCAGGGGTAAAAGGACCCTGATGGCAGTTATCTACAGGGCTCCAAACAGCTGCAGTGATGTGGACTACAAATTACAACAGGAAATAGAAAAGGCTTGCCAGAAGGGCAGTGTTATGATAATTGTAGGGGATTTTAACATGCGAGTGGATTGGGAAAATCAGGTTGGCACTGGATCTCAAGAGAGAGAATTTGTAGAATGCCTACGAGATGGCTTTTTAGAACAGCTTGTTGTTGAGCCCACTAGGGGATCGGCTGTACTGGATTGGGTATTGTGTAATGAACCAGAGGTGATTAGAGAGATGGAAGTGAAGGAACCCTTAGGAGGCAGTGATCACAACATGATTAAGTTCACTGTGAAATTTGAGAAAGAGAAGTCGAAATCTGATGTGTCGGTATTTCAGTGGAGTAAAGGAAATTACAGTGGCATGAGAGAGGAACTAGCCAAGGTTGACTGGAAAGGGACACTAGCGGGAAGGATGGCAGAGCAGCAGTGGCTGGAGTTTATGCGAGAAGTGAGGAAGGTGCAAGACAGGTATATTCCAAAGAAGAAGAAATTTTTGAATAGAAAAAGGATGCAACCGTGGCTGACAAGAGCAGTCAAAGCCAAAGTAAAAGCAAAGCAGAGGGCATACTAGGAAGCAAAAAATAGTGGGAAGACAGAGGATTGGGAAGTTTTTAAAAGCTTACAAAAGGAAACTAAAAAGGTCTGTTGCAAGGACGTGGCGGTGGAATGAACCCAAGTGCTGAACACGGGCGCGGAGGCCGAGGAGGGAGACGCTGCCGTCGTAGCGAGCGTGGGATGGGTTCCAAGGGGGGTTTTACCCAGAGTCTTGGTCTTGGTAGATAATTCAGGAACAAGGTTTGACTTAGAACGGATAGTCCTAAACACCATGGAGCGAGGTTACTCGTACACGAGTCAGACAGACAGACATACTTTATTGATCACGAGGGAAATTTGGTTTTGCTACAGTCGCACCAACCAAGAATAGTGTAGAAATATAGCAATAGAAAACCATAAATAATTAAATAATAATAGGTAAATTATGCCAAGTGGAAATAAGTCCAGGACCAGCCTATTGGCTCAGGGTGTCTGACACTCCGAGGGAGGAGTTGTAAAGTTTGGTGGCCACAGGCAGGAATGACTTCCTATGACGCTCAGAGTTGCATCTCAGTGGAATGAGTCTCTGGTTGAATGTACTCCTGTGCCTAACCAGTACATTATGGAGTGGATGGGAGACATTGTCCAAGATGGCATGCAACTTGGACAGCATCCTCTCTTCAGACACCACCGTCGGAGAGTTCAGTTCCACCTCCACATCACTGGCCTTATGAATGAGTGTGTTGATTCTGTTGGTGTCTGCTACCATCAGCCTGTTGCCCCAGCACACAACAGCAAACATGATAGCACTAGCCACCACAGACTCGTAGAACATCCTCAGCATTGTCCGGCAGATGCTAAAGGACCTCAGTCTCCTCAAGAAGTGGAGACGGCTCTGACCCTTCTTGTAGACAGCCTCAGTGTTCTTTGACCTGTCCAGTTTATTGTCAATTCGTCGACCAACGAACTGGCACCTTTTAGTAGTGGTTACAGGACTCTTATACTATTGGTGGAATGCAGGTGTTCGTAATTATTGGAACCTGGGAATAGATTGGGAACTAAACGAGGTGTTAAAGGCCCAATTCCTGAGTAAGACAACCAGGTGCCAGAAGGGACCATGACAAGGTCATTAAGAGGGAAAAGATGAACTATGAAAGTAGGCTGACAAATAGTATCAAAGAGGATACTAAAAGCTTTTTCCAGTATATAAAGAGTAAAAGGCAGGTGAGAGTAGATACAGGACCGATAGAAAATGATGCTGGAGAAATTGTAATGGGAGATAAGGAGATGGCGGAAGAACTGAACGAGTATTTTGCATCAGTCTTCACTGAGGAAGACATCAGCAATATACTGGACATTCAAGGGTGTCGGGGAAGAGAAATATGCACAGTCACAATTACGACAGAGAAAGTACTCAGGAAGCTGAATAGTCCAAGGGTAGATAAATCCCCTGGACCAAATGGAATGCACCTTCGTGTTCTGAAGGAAGCAGCAGTGGAAATTGCAGAGGCATTAGCAATGATCTTTCAAAAGTCGATAGATTCTGGCATGGTTTGGAGGACTGGAAGATTGAAAATGTCACTCCGCTATTTAAGAAGGGGGCAAGGAAGCAAAAAGGAAATTATAGACCTGTTAGCTGACATCAGTGGTTGGGAAGTTGTTAGAGTTGATTGTCAAGGATGAGGTTACGGAGTACCTGGAGGCATATGACAAGATAGGCAGAACTCAGCATGGTTTCCTTAAAGGAAAATCCTGCCGGACAAACCTAGTGCAATTTTTTGAGGAAATTACAAGTAGGCTAGACAAGGGAGATGCAGTGGATGTTGTGTATTTGGATTTTCAGAAGGCCTTTGACAAGGTGCCGCACATGAGGCTGCTAAACAAGATAAGAGACCATGGAATTATGGGAAAGTTACATACATGGATAGACTGTTAGTTGATTGGCGGGAAACAGAGAGTGGGAATAAAGTGATCCCATTATGGTTGTCTGCCGGTTACCAGTGGTGTTCCACAGGGGTCCATGTTGGGGCCGCTTCTTTTTACGTTGTATATCAACGATTTGGATTATGGAATAGATGGCTTTGTGGCTAAATTTGCTGATGATACAAAGATAGGTGGAGGGGCTGGTAGTGCTGAGGAAACAGAGAGTCTGCAGAGAGACTTGGATAGATTGGGGGAATGGGCAAAGAAGTGGCAAATGAATTACAATGTCGGAAAGTGTATGGTCATGCACTTTGGTAGATGAAATAAATGGGCAGACTATTATTTAAATGGGGAGAGAATTCAAAGTTCTGAGATGCAACGAGACTTGGGAGTCCTCGTGGAGGATACCCTTAAGGTTAACCTTCAGGTTGAGTCAGTGGTGAAGAAGGCAAATGCAATGTTGGCATTCATTTCGAGAGGAATAGAGTATAGGAGCAGGGATGTGATGTTGAGGCTCTATAAGGCACTGGTAAGACCTCACTTGGAATACTGCATGCTGTTTTGGGCTCCTTATTTAAGAAAGGATGTGCTGACATTGGAGAGGGTTCAGAGAAGATTCACTAGAATGATTCCAGGAATCATTAACATATGAGGAACGTTTGACCGCTCTTGGACTGTATTCCTTGGAGTTTAGAAGAATGAGGGGGGACCTCATGGAAACATTTTGAATGTTGAAAGGCATGGACAGAGTGGATGTGGCAAAGTTGTTTCCCATGGTGGGGGAGTCTAGTATGAGAGGACATGACTTGAGGATTGCAGGGTGCCCATTCAGAACAGAGATGCGAAAGAAATTTTGTTAGCCAGAGGGTGGTGAATCTATGGAATTTCTTGCCACGGGTGGCAGTGGGGGCCAAGTCATTGGGTGTATTTAAGGCAGAGATTGATAGGTATCTGAGTAGTCAGGGCATCAAAGGTTATGGTGAGAAGGCGGGGGAATGAGACTAAAGGGGAGATTGGATCAGCTCATGATGAAATGGCGGAGCAGACTCGATGGGCCAAATGGCCTACTTCTGCTCCTTTGTCTTATGGTCTTATGGTTTTACTAACATTTGGTCTTCTGCAGTTATAGTGACCATAACATTGAGGGCTTATCAAGAAAACACAATTAACGTCCTTTAACAAATGAAGGTTACTGTCACCGCCCAGTCCAAACGACATACAGTAAGTGATTACAGGAACTGGGCTCAAGGCTTGGGCTGATGTTTAGACCAGCCCTGGGCAGTGAGAATGCACAATGCAGTGTGAATGGGGAGAGAGAACATTAGAGTACTGAGGAAACAACTTTAACAGCATCCACATCTCCCGCTGACTGCTCCTACTACTCAGCTGCAAAATGCTGAGTATTACAGGATAACAAAGAGCTGCAGCTGGCTGGAGAATGACTGCATTCAGGCCAGGAAGTGCCGCTCTCACACTGTTAGCTGCTCACAGTTTTGTTATCACTCAGGAAACTACAAATATGCTACAACAACCACATATGGGGTTGGGGGTGGTGGAGAAAATTTGCAGCCTGCGTTTTGTCTCTGGGGACAGCAAGGAGCGATGATGTGTTGGATCGATCTTGTTTATAGTTTTTGCCCGATCACCTACACTCAGTGGCCACTTTATTAGTTCCTTCCTGTATCCAATAAAGTGGCCACGAAATGTATGTTCATGGTCTTCTGCTGCAGTGGCAGACCCACTTCACATTCAACGTGTTGTACGTTCAGAGATGCTCTTCTGTGGAGCAGTGTTGCAATGCATAGTTATTTGAATTACTGTTGCCTTATGGTCTTCTTAGACCATAAGACATGGGAGCAGAATTAGGCCATTCAGCCTATTGAGTCTGCTCCGCCATGCCATCATGGCTGATCCCAGATCCTACTCAACCCCATATATCTGCCTTCTCGCCATATCATTTGATGCCCTGACCAATCAGGAAACAATCTCTGCCTTAAATATACTCACAGACTTGCCCCTGCCCACCGCAGTTTCTAGCAGAGCATTCCACAGATTCACTACTCAAAAGATTAAAAAATTCCTGCTTACCTATTTTCTAAAAGGGTCACCCCACAACTTTGAGGCTGTGCCCTCCAGTTCGCCTTCTTCAGTCAGCAACTCCTCCCCCACTGAAGGAATTACAGGATGTTTGACCATGAGTCTCTCAGGCTCCATCTGGCTGACTGCCATTTTCATTTCCTTCTAGAGGGTCGCCATTTCACAACATTCATTGACCACAAACACCTTGGGCACACGATAGTCAAAATATCAGACCTTTGATCTGTATAGCAGCAATGTCTTCAGGCCTACCTATCAGTGTTCTCAACAGACATCAGATATAAGGGGGAAAATAATGTCACAACTGATTGCCTCTCGTGGGGAGCCACTGAGGCCATACACATAGGGATTGACTATGCCAGCATGGCAGCCGACCAAGTTACTGACCCAGAGGCCCAGGCTTACCAAACAACAGTCACAGGCCTGCGGTTTGCTGACATTAGGTTCGGGGAAGCTGGGGCTTCTCTCCTGTACAATATCTCACCAGTCACCCTCGCCCCACAGTGCCCACAGACTGGAGATGGACTGTTTTTGACTCCATACATGGCCTCTCAGTTTATGTGGCACGGCATTAGGAAGGACATACATGATTGGACTGCAGCCTGTAGGGAACGCCAGTGGGCAAAAATTAACCATCACGTTCAAGTGCCTTTGGCATCGTCTGAGATTCCTGAGCAACATTTGACCATGTCAATGTGGACCTTGTTGGTCCTCTTTCCCCATCCCGTAGTTTTACATCCCTCCTTACCATGGTGGATCGTACCACGAGGTAGACAGGGGTCGTCTCTCCAGCATCGACAACGGCCACCGACGTGGCTCAGGCGTTTGTCGGCCCCTGGGTTGCTCAGTTTGGTAAATGTCTGATATTTCCTCTGACCTCTATCGGCAATTCATATCAAACCACTGGGCTGCAATGACCCAGAATCTTGGGGTGAGGGTACATCACACTCTGGCAAATCACATGCAGTCTAATGGCCTTTCCGAGCAGTTTCACCACTCCTCAAAGGCTGCTCTGAGGGCTTCCCCAGTGGGTGAGTGTTGGGCTGATCATCTCCCGTAGGTCCTGCTGGGGTTCAGAACAGCCCTCAAAGAGAAGTTGCAGTCGTCCACAGTTGAATTGGTATACGGGCAGCCATTACAAGTGCCAGGTGATTTTATTCCTGACACCGTGACTGCCTGGCCGGCCTCTCAACAGCATTCCACCCTCCTCAGTAAATTCAATTCCTTTGTACCTATTCCTTCCTCCCCTCCTGGTGTCCAGCACTCTTGGATTCCTGTTGACCTACATTTCATCTCATTTGTTTTTGTCCTCCATGACGCACACCAACATCTTCTGAGACCTCCTTATGATGGCCCATTCCGAGGCCCCCTTGCGATGCTCAACACACCAATTAGTTTGATCTTAGAGTAGGTTAAAGGGTCAGCACAACATTGTGGGATGAAGGGCCTGTACTATGTTGTATTCTTCTATGTTCTAATCTATTTGAAGGTGCTCAAGTATTTCCAGCATTTAGCAATTTTACTGAGCCTCATGGCTAAGGTCTTGATCACAATGTAATGGACAGACCTGATTCACTGGTGTATGGTCCTGTGCAACCGGTGCTGTTGTTGGTGTAGGTGGAATGGTTTCAGGGACGTAGACAGAAAAACCTGTGTTTTAATGAGGAATATTTCAGGGAAGTGGTTTATTACAGAATAAAGTTTGATTGCCAAGTTTCACAAAGTTCCTGTGGATATCCTGTCTGTCCCACCCTCACGTCCTTCAAGAGGGCAAGGGGGTGAACCGGTTATAAAGGGATATAAGAGGTTTTGAACTGGTTGCATCACTGTCTGGTTTGGGGGGGACACTGTACAGCATGGAAAAAGCTGCAGAAGCTTCATACTCAGCCAGGTCTATCATCAGAATCAGAATCAGGTTTATTATCACCGCATGTGATGTGAAATTTGTTAACATAGCAGCAGCAGTTCAATGCAATACATAATATAGAAGAGAAAAAGTAATAAATAAAATTTTAAAAAATAATAATAAATAAGTAAATCAATTACAGTATGGGTAAATTGCACAGCTTAAAAAAGTGCAAAAAGCGAAAATACTGTATATTAAAATAAATGAGTTAGTGGGGAAGAAACTGTTCCTGAATTGCTAAGTGTGTGCCTTCAGGCTTCTGTACCTCCTATCTGATTGTAACAGTGAGAAAAGGGCATGCCCTAGGTGCTGGAGGTCCTTAATAATGGACGCTGCCCTTCTGAGACACCGCACCTTGAAGATGTCCGGGGTGCTTTGTAGGCTAGTACTCAAGATGGAGCCAACTAAATTTACAACCTTCTGCAGCTTCTTTTGGTCCTGTGACGTAGCCCACCCCCAATACCAGACAGTGATGCAGCCTGTTAGAATGCTCTCCATGGTACATCTATGAAAGTTTTTGAATGTATTTGTTGACATGCCAGATCTCTTCAAACTCCTAATGAAGTATAGCTGTTGTCTTGCCTTCTTTATAACTACATCGTTATGTTGGGACC
>NC_133139.1:65690988-65783488 GCF_048418815.1 Hemitrygon akajei | reverse complement strand
CTACGAGCACAATGTCCTGACTCCAGCCAACATTGCTCTCAGAATCACTGAGGCACACAAGCCTCCAAACCACAACCAGGCTGTGGTGCTCTTGGAGGATGTTACTATGGGACTCAACAGAAATAGTGTGAAAGTGAAGGATGAGCCATGATGTGGATGAACAGAGGAGCAGATCTGAAGGGTCAGATGTCCTGTGCCTGCTCTTTATTCTTCTGACCCAGCTGATCAGAACTGAGACAGGATCGCTCAGTGGGCTTGAACTGGGAGGTGGGAATTGAAATTCCGTGGGCTCTTGTGTTCCACACTGTGAGAAGTGTCATGGTCCCATCTGGCAATTCCCCACCTTGCTATTACCTCAGTAATTGGGCTTCAATCCCCTCATCTAACTTCCAATCATTCCCAATTCCACTAATTACACACAGCTGCCTTCCATCAGTAAATGTAGGATAAGAACCCTGTAATCACAACACGGAGCTGCCAGTTCGTTGGTCGACTCGTTTCATGGTTCTTTAGGACTGTCAGTTCTAAGTTCCTCATCATTTTCCTGGATTCTGTACGTGAACCTGGTCTCTGTGTAAAGACTCTTCTGGATACCTATTCCATGCTCGCAACTGCACTAATGCCTCTTGATCCTGCCTCCGTGCCCGTGTCCAGCACTTGGGTTCCCCCCGCAGCCACGTCCTTGCAAGAGAACGAACTGGCCAAGAATGAACCCAGCGGACTTGGACCCCATGCAACAGGCCCTCGCGAGCCAGGGCCACTTACTGGGCGCCCACGACCAGCTGTTCAGGGAGGTCACAAAAACCCTTCGTACATTATCCACGAACGTGAGGAAGGTCAGTGAACTGGGTGTCTGCTTCCCTTACACCATTCTCTCCAAGAACCCTGACAGACCAAACCACACAGATCGGGATGGCTTCGCCCCGGGATCGGCAACATCATTCCCTTGAGAGCCGTATGTACCCAAGCCGGAGCCCTACGCTGGGGACCTAGGGAGGTGCCGGGCTTTCTCATTACAACGCTCCTTGGTCTTTGAGCTACAGCCACGTACGGACGCTCTGGATAGATCAAAGATCGCGTACATCCTGGGGCTGTTACGAGGGGATGCCTTGGCACGGGGCACTGCAATCTGGGATAACCTACCAGAACTTTGATCCTCCTTCCCCTCCTTCGTCTCTGAAATGAGAAGGGTCTTCGAACAGCCCATTCACAGTAAGAACGTCGCAGGGCGATTGCTGACTTGTTGTCGGGGTTCGCGGAGCGTAGCAAAGTACTCCATCGATACTCCACCTGCTGTCTAATGGAGTGACACGCAGATCTGTGTGGCTGCAATTAATTCTTCCCTTTCCCCAGTTTAAACTTCGAATTTCTAACTTTTATTTGTTGGGTCTTAGAGGAGAATAGTTGTTACTATGTCACGATCTTTAAGAAGTGGAAAGCAGCTTCCTGAATCCAGCAGTGTATACCTCAAATAAATACTATGTGGAGATTTGTGACATATATGATTATATGATATATATGTACAATGTCTGAAATATATCTTATGGAAATGTTTGTTTGATGATGAACTTCAATAAAAAAATTAATTACAAAAAAAAGGAAAAGGGAAAAAGTAGGAGGAAACACCAGCTTGGGTAGAGCGTCTGGAAAATTCACTGATGGGTCTGCGTAAGAAAATAGACAACAACACGGTGTTACGAAGGATGAACAGCTCTGATGGGCAGAAGGGTGCAGAGTTGCCCATCCCCCCACCCCCGGGAGAATCACAAACCGTTACTGTTGCTATGCTGCTAATGAGAAAGAGATGGAACAAAAACATGCCAGAACATCTGCTACTGATAAGAGAGGGGAGAGAGACTTGTTGATTCACCATATTATGACTTCTGAAAGACTTATGGCTTCTGAGAGGGTTGTTTATCTTGTACCATTCTGTTCATTAAAATTCCTCAGTGGACAGCCGGAGTGGGCTGGATTGATGGACAAAGCCATTCAAAACTGATTGACACCTGAGACCCCGTGAGTAGGGATAAAAGTGAGGTCTGGGCAGACACCCCTCAGACACACCAGGAGACACACTATTGAGCACTGGTTGAGTGCTGGAACACACAAGAAGGTGTGGGGCATCAGAGACCGAACAAAGGATCGGTCAGTTTAACTCACAGTGTTATAGCAGGGCCGGTGGGGGGGTTGTGTGTGTGTCCGCTCATGCCAGAGTGACGAGTTCACCACAGAAGAACGGTCTAGCTGAAGGACAGAGGGGTCATACCTGAATGGCCACAACAGAATGACGGATCAAGAATGTAAAGGAAGGTTTGCCTGCCTGTAGCTGTTACTGCTCGCTCGCTCGCTCTCTCTCTCTCTCTCTCTCTCTCTCTCTCTCTCTCTCTCCAACAATTACAACACAACAACCAACATCTACCTCAGCACGTATGAACTGGACTGAACTTTATACTTATATATGACAATTCATTATCCCCTAGACATCGATAGAGCTTGTTTATTATTACTTATTATTATACCCACATTTTTAGGTTTATTATTACTAACGTGTATTATCTATATATTTGCATTATTGATATTGATTTGTATATTTTACTAATAAACACTGTTCAAAAATGGTACCACCAGACTCCAACGGATACTTCTTTCTTTGCTGGTTAGACACCCAGTTACGGGGTACGTAACAACTGTAAAGATTGATGCTACCTCTTCTGAGATGAAGTCGTTACGAGAGTTTTCAGTTTGTGCAGGAAAACATTATTTCCCTGAACTCTGAATGTAAAGAGGTGAAGCGGCAAATCGTGGAGATCTCAGCTCGCTTGGAGAAGTCTCAACATAAGATAATCGATTTGGAAACAAGATCTCGTCGGAATAATATTCAAATTGTTGGATTGAAGGAAGGATCTGAGACCGGAGATTTATTAGACTATTTTGCTAACTTGTTTCAATCTCTGTTTCCGGATATTTTTCCTCCGCTTCCCGACATCAACAGAGCACATAGAATTTTCACTGCGACATCTCGCCGAGACAAACCAAGGTCAGTTTTAGTCTCTTTCCTTCATTTTAAAGTTAAAGACCAAATCATAAAATATGCAAGGAAACAGAGTTTTTAAATTTAAAGATTCTGAGATTCATTTTTATGATGATTATCCATGGAAGTCATGGACCTGTGGTCTAAATTCGTTCCAACCATGAAGATAGCCTATGATAAGGGATTATTCCCATCACTTCAATATATAGCCCGATTAAAATTATTTTCCAAAGATTTGACTCCACCTGTTTTTCTGGACCCCAAAGAAGCGTTGGACTATGTTAACTCTACTCCGGTTGTAGCTGAGGTTTGAATGGTTTTAGATCTGCAGAATAATGGTTCTTTCAGAAAGAAGATAAGCTTTCAATATTTCTGATTTGCTTAAGATGTTTTTTGCTCAATCAACCATTTAAAGAAGATGTGAACGTTGTGAATGATGAATGACTTTTCCGAAATCTGTTTGGTCCACTGAGCAAATTAAGACAATGGACAGATTGTTTGATTATTTGTTTTTATCCTCCTTTTTTCATTAATTAAGTAATGGTTTTCATAAGGTCACACACACATATATATATATATATATATATATATATTAGTTGGAAGTGCTTAGTCGATAGATGATAATTTTTTTTAAATGAGTTTTTCATTGGGCGTGTCAGTTAAATGGAAAATAGTGCAGATTTTTCTTCACTAGAGATTACAAAGGTATTTTTCTCTTTGTTTAATTTTATTGTTTTTGGTGTCCTTGGAGATTGTTTTTGAATTCCCCAGCATGTTTTTAAGGATTAAATATAAACATTTCTTTCTCTGAACTTTTATGCTGAATATGGGGAACTAGATGTTGTAGAGAAAAACTGAACAGTGCAGGCCCTTTGGCCCATGACGTTCTGCTTACCTTTTAATCTACTTCATGATTAATCTAATGCTTCTGTCCTGTAGATAATTCTATTCGTCTTTTACTATGAGCCTATTTAGGATTCTTGAATGTCCTTGTTGTGTCTGCCTCTATAACTACCCATGGCCGATCTTTCCATGGACCCACTGGTCTAGGAAAAAAATATCTCTGAGATCCCTATATTTTCTTCTGATCACTGTAAAGTCGTGCCCTCTTGCATTAACCATTTTAGCTGGGAATCTGTTTCATATTTTAATGATTACCCAGTCTCAACAGTGTCCATTTTCCAGCACAATAATACTCTGTAAAGTAATGGAAGGCATTAAAGCCAATTGATATTTAAATTGCATATATATCAGTTAGAAGCAAGGCCTGTAAGTGGGCAGAAGAACCAGTTAACATGACTTGATATGGTGGTGTTATTGCTTTGTAGTGTTTGGCTTTTTATATTTAGTAAAATATGTTTCTTTCCTTTGCAGAGCTTTTCTATTTTAGGGTCATATGTTGCCTTTTTTTTGTAACTGGGGGGAGGAATTAAGGAAAGCTATTTAGAACCACTATTATAAAATGGGCAGCTTGTGGAGTCTCTTTTTTTACTCTATGGGGAGGCATTTTATCTTTTGCCGAATTTTGGGCTTTTTGGGGTGGTGGGAGGATTGAGGTTAGTTTTGATTTATACGTTTAATTATGATTAATTTTAGTTTTCTTTTTTGCATTGTTTTCCCATTACAGAGTTCCGGAGCATGCATATTTTGTACATGGTTATACTTATCACCACCAGTTTTGATTAGCCTGCTCTGGTATGCGTGTATTTATGTGCTAAATAAAATAAAATTTTTATGGCAATTAAACAGATAAATGTTATAAGTTGGAATGTATGTGGCTGGAATGATCTTATTAAGCAAAAGAAGACTTTTAAAATTATTAATAGATTCAAAAACGATATAATTTTTCCTCAAGAAATGCATATCAAAACAGGTGATTAAAATAGATTTTTTTTAAATGTGGAAGGGCCTTCAATTTCACACTACTTGTCAAAATAAAACAAAGGGAGTATCTATTTTCATTAAATCTAATATTTTATTTATCCAAGAAGACATTGTGTCAGATATTAATGGTAGATTTTCAATTGTTAAAGGAACAATTTGTAATACAAAATTTGTTCTGGTCAATCTATATGGGCCTAATGTAGATGATCCTTTTTTAAAAAATGTCTTGGCTTTACTGCTGAATTTAAATGAATATATGTTGTTAATGGGTGGTGATTTCAACTGTTGTTTAAATCCTTTGATTGACAAGAATTCAACTAATCAGCAGCTTCCAAGTTGTTCTGCATCACGTATTAACTCTCTTTTAATTGATTTTGGTCTGGTTGAAATTTGGAGACATTTACATCCTAATGATAGAGATTATTCTTTTTCGCTCACGTGTTCACAAAAAATATTCGGGAATTGATTATTTTATAGTTGATCTCTGATTTTTGTCCAAAGTCCAGAAATGTGAATATGATGCTATAGCTCTCTCAGATCATGCACCTTTAAGTTTAGCCTTTGAATTGAATGATGTCGCTATTGCAAATTTGCCTTGGTATTTACCAGAAAGTGTATTACAATGTCCGGACTTTGTAAAATTTATTGAGACTCAGAATAAAGATTTTTTTTCTTTTTACTAATACAGGAGATGTGTCCAAATTGATTATATGGGATACATTTAAAGCATATTTGTGTGGTCAGATAATCTCTTATTCAGCTAAGCTTAAGAAGGGGACAAAAACAGAGTTAGATAATATTTCCAAACCAATTAAAGGCTTGGGTAATAATTATGCAATCTCTCCTAACATTGATTTATTTAAACAAAGAGTTGAACTCCAATCACAATATAATTTATTATTAACTTATCCTATTGAAAGATATTTGCTTAAATTGAAAAGTCAATTTTATGTGTTTGGAGATAAAAACAATAAGCTATTAGCATCTCAATTAAAAGCAGCTAGAGCTAAAAGACAAATTTTTAAAATTCATAAGGGAGATGGTAGTTTAGCATGTATTTATGAAGATATTAATAAAATTTTTCAAGACTTTTATATTGAACTTTATAATTCTCAGTTTCCAGTTGATTCTTCTAAAATGAATACCTTTTACAAAAGATCAATTTTCCTCGAATTTCTGTTGAAGATCAACAAACTCTTGATGCTCCTATTACTGAAAGTGAAATTCAGAAAGCTATTTTTTCAATGCAGTCTGGTAAAGCTCCTGAACTGGATGGTTATTCTGTAGGGTTTTATAAAAATTTTGAAAAATTGCTCTCTTCATATAAGTTGGAGACACTTAAAGATTCTTTTTTGATAGGAGAGTTACCTCCCACATTTTATGAAGCTTCAATTTCTTTAATTCTTAAGAAAGATCAGGATTCTACTGACTGTGCTTCATTTCGACCTATTTCATTGTTAAATGTGGATGCTAAAATTCTTTCAAAGATAATGGATAATTGGCTGGAGAATTTTCTAGCTAGATTTGTAGATGGAATCCACTTACACTTTCATCAGTCGGCCGAATTCATGCAGTTAAAATGATGATTTTACCAAAATTTTTATATGTATTTCAAAATATCCCTATTTTTTTAACAAAGAAAATTTTCAATCAAGTTGACTCTATTATTTCATCTTTTGTTTGGAGTAATAAAAGACCAAGAATTGGTAAATATCATTTACAAAAATTAAAAGAAGATGAAGGTCTCACTTTAAGAAGATGAAGGTCTTACTTTAAGAATGTATTATTGGGCTGTTAATATATGTTATATGTGTTTTTGTTTAAATTGGGCTGATAGAAATGAACAACTGCCTTGGGCTGATTTGGAATTGAATGCTGTGAAACTGTTTCACTTAACCTCATTATTAGGAGCTTCTCTAACTGTACAAATGGCCAAAATTACTAATTTAAATTTATATCCTGTGATTAAGCAGTCATTACAAATTTGGTTCCAGTTTTGTAATTATTTAATCTCAAAAAATTTAAACTTTTTAGTTTAATTTATCAAAATTATTTATTTAAACCTTCATTGAGTGATCCTACCTTTCTTCTTTGGAAGAATAAAGGAGTTTATTCCTTCATGGATCTGTTCCAAGATGGCCGATTGATGTCTTTTGAGAAATTAGTAACTAAATACTCTCTCTCGTATTCACATTTCCTGCAATATCTTCAGGTCAGACACTTCTTACAAAAATACTTAAGTAATTTTCCATATATACAAGACTCTGACCTGTTAGATATTACTTTAAAAATGAATCTTTTAGTGAAGGGTTTTATTGGGAAATTTATAATCTATTGTTACAACAACACAATTACCTTTCACTTAAGATTAAGCAAGATTGGGAGAGAGAGCTTAACATGACCCTGATAACAGATGATTGGATGCGGATTTTGAAGTTGGTTAACTCTTCTTCGATTTGTGCCAATTACTCTTTAATTCAATTTAAAATTGTATATCGTTACTATTTGACAAAGAAGAGATTGTCTAAATGTTTCCTAATGTTGACAGTCAGTGTGACAGATGTAAAACCAAGATGGCCACATTGACACATATATTTTGGTCGTGTTCTGTATTGAAACAGTTTTGGAAGTCTGTTTTCTCTACAATTTCTAAAGTTTTAAAAATTAATTCACAACCTAATAAATTGACAGTTTTATTTGGTATAATGCCTCAATATATTCATGGTATTTCTGCCTCAGACAAGCATGTAATTGCACTTGTTACATTATTGGCCAGAAGGGCTATTCTGTTGAAATGGAAAGATGCTTCCACTCCTACTTTGATACAATGGTTTTCTCAGGTGATGTTATGTCTCAGTTTGGAGAAAATCAGAAGCCGAACTTTTGATCCTCAATTTGATTTTGAGAAAAGGTGGGGCTCATTTGCCCGCTACTATCATCTGATTTGAGTTAATTAATATGGCTTCCTTCTGATTTTTTCTTTAAGTGGATTTGAGTTGGCAGTTTGATTTTTTTTGTTTAAGTTTGTATGATGTATAGCTCTGGGGTTGTGCTCCCAAAGGTTTTTTTTTGGTTTTTTTTCCCAGTTAGTAGGGATTTTTTATAGTTAGTAGGGGTTCTTTTTTTTTTCCTTTTTCTTTCAAAAAATATTCTTAACACTTTATTTTCTCTTATTATTATTATTCATATATTGCTTAGCTTTGTTAATCAATTATTTGCTAATTTAATTCCTTATTGTACATAATGATATATTGACTTAATGTATCTTTTTTGTCAATCTTCAATAATAATTAATGGAAAAGATTTTAAAATGAAATAAAAAATCTTTACATTTTTTTGTCTAAATGTGCAATGTGCAATTTATAGTAATTTATAATAAGTAGAATGTAATAGGATAGTATTACATAGACAGGATGGTCAATATAACATAGAAATACAGTTGTGTCAGCATGAGTACATCCGTCTGATGGCCTGGTGGAAGAAGCTGTCCTGGAGCCAGTTAGTCCTGGTTTTTATGCTGCAGCACCATTTCCCAGATGGCAGCAGCTGGAACAGTTTGTGGTTGGGGTGACTCGGGTCTCCAGTGATCTTTCTTACACACCTGTCTTTGTAAATGTTCTGAATAGTGGGAAGATCACATCTACAGATGCGCTGGGCTGTTCGCACCACTCTCTGCAGAGTCCTGCGATTGAGGGACGTACAGGTCCCATACCAGGCAGTGATGCAGCCAGCTCTGTTGTGCCCCTATAGAAAGTTCATAGGATTTGAAGGCCCATACCAAACTTCTTCAACCATCTGAGGTGGTAGAGGCAATGTTGTGCCTTTTTCACCACACAGCCGGTACGTACAGATCACGTGAGATCCTTGGTGATGTTCATGGCAATGAACTTAAAACTGTTCACCCTCTTGATCCCAGATCCATTGATGTCAAGAGGGGTGAGCCTGACTCCATTCCTCCTGTAGTTCACAACCAGCTCCTTTGTTTTTTTGACACTGAGGGAGAGGTTGTTTTCTTGACAATACTATGTCAGGGTGATGACTTCTCTTTAAGCTGCCTCATTATTATTTGAGTGTAGTGTAGCCAGCAAATTTAATTAGCAGATTGGAGCGGTGGTTGGTGACACAGTCATGGGTATACACCTCCAATATATACCCACACCAATGACCAATCATAGCTCCACTCCCAACATATAATGACACCCTGACATTTGATAGAAACACGCCAACATATAACCACATGTCTGACCAATCATAATTCTGCCCCAAAAATATAACAACACCCTGATACTTGATGGAAACACGCCAACATACAACCACAACTTGACCAATAATGGAAATACTCCAAATTGTTAACACACTGACTAATGATGGATACATTGCAACATACACCACATAACCACGAGAGTCTGCAGATGCTGGAAATCCAAAGTAACACATACAACTGCTAGAGGAAAAACGCTGGATGAACTCAGCAGGTCGGGCAGCATCCATTGAAAGAAGCAGTCAATGTTTCGGGTCGAAACCTTTCGTCAGGACTAAAGAAGGAGGGGGCAGAGGCCCTATGAAGAAGGTGGGGGGAGGGTGGAAAACCAATCAGGGGAAAGATCAAGGGGTGGGGGAGGGGATAGGCAGGAGAGGTGAAGAAGGAATCTAAGGGGAAAGCACTATGGGTAGTAGAAGAGAAGGTAGAGTCATGAGAGGTGATAGGCAGCTAGAAGAGGAGACAGAGTGAAGGTGGGATGAGGGAAGGGAGAGGGAGGGAATTACCAGAAGTTGGAAAATCCGATGTTCATACCAAGGGGCTGGAGACTACCCAGACGGTATATGAGATGTTGTTCCTCCAACCGAAGTTTGGCCTCATCATGGCAGTAGAGGAGGCCATGTATGGACATATCCGAATGGGAATGTGAAGGGGAGTTGAAGTGAGTGGCCACCGGGAGATCCTGTCTATTGTGACGGACGGAGCGGAGGTGCTCAACGAAGCGGTCCCCCAATCTGCGTCGGGTCTCGCCGATGTAGAGGAGGCCGCACCGGGAGTACTGGATGCAATAGATTACCCCAACAGACTCACAAGTGAAGTGTTGCATCACCTGGAAGGACTGTTGGGGCCCTGAATGGTGGTAAGAGATGAGGTGTAGGGACAGACGTAGCACTTACGCTTGCAGGGATAAGTGCCAGGTGGGAGATCTGTGGGGAGGGACGTGTGGACCAGGCAGTCACGGAGGGAACAATCCCTGCAAAAAGCAGAGAAGGGTAGAGAGGGAAAGATGTCCTTAGTGGTGGGGTCCTGTTGAAGGTGGCGGAAGTTGTGGAGGATAATGTGCTGGATCTGGAGGCTGGTGGGATGATAGGTGAGGCCAAGGGAAACATGGTCCCTGTTGTGGTGACGGGAGGATGGGGTGAGGGCTGAAGTGTGGAAAATGGAGGAGGTGTGGCTGAGGGCATCATTGATGACGGCAGAAGGGAAACCATGATTTTTAAAGAAAGAGGACATTTGGGATGTCCTGGAACGGAAAACCTCATCCTTGAAGAAAATGTGGTGGAGACGGAGGAACTGGGAATAGGGAATAGAATTTTTGCATTTGGCAGGGTGAGAAGAGGTATAATCAAGGTAGTTATGGGAGTCAGTGGGTTTATAGAAGATGTCAGTGGACAGTCTATCTCCAGAGATGGAGACAGATAGATCGAGAAAGGGGGGAGAAGTGTCTGAGATGGACCAAGTGAATTTGAGGGCTGAGTGAAAGTTAGAGGCAAAGTTGATGGAATTGATGAGCTCAGCATGGTTGAAGAAGCAGCACCGATGTAGTCGTCAATGTATCGAAGGATAAGTTGGGGAGCAGTACCAGTATAGATTTGGAGCATACACTGTTCCACATAACTCACAAAGAGGCAGGCATAGCTAGGGCCCATGCGAGTGCCCATAGCTACACCCTTGGTCTGAAGAAAGTGGGAAGAGCCAAAAGAGAAGTTATTAAGTGTGAGTACCAGTTCCGCCAACCTGAGGAGTGTGGTGGTGTTGGGGAACTGGTGAGGTCTATTGTCCAGAAAGTAGTGGAGGGCTTTGAGGCCTTCTTGATGGGGAATTGAAGTTTGTGTGTATATATATGTATACACACACACACACACACACACACCCACACAAACACACACACACACACACACACACACACACACACACACTCACACTCACACACACTCACACTCGCACACACACACACGCACACACGCACACACTCATGGCCACTTTATTAGGTACACCCGTACACTTGCTAGTTAATACATACCTAATCAGCCAATCATGTTGCAGCAAATCAATACATTAAAACATGCATACATGATCAAGAGGTTCAGTTTTTATTCTGACCAAATATTAGAATGTGGAAGAAATGTAATTTTAGTTACTTTGACAGTGAAATAATTGTTGGCGCTGATGGGTTGTTTTGAATATCTCTGAAACTGATGATGTCCTGGGATTTTCATATACAGCAGTCCGTAGAGTTTACAGAGAACGACGCCAAAAGTAAAAAAAAAAGAATCCAATGAGCGGTAGTTCTGTGGGTGAAAACACCTTGTGAATGTGAGAGGTCAGAGGAGAATGACTGGACTGGTTGAAGCTGACAGGAAGGCAATAGTAACTCAAATAACCACATGTTACAACAATGGCGTGCAGAAGAGTGTCCCTGAATACACATCACATCGAAGCTTGAAGTGGATGGGCTGCACAGCAGAAAACCTCACCATCTTCCACTCTTGTGCCTAATAAAATCACCAGTAATTGTGCAACAATGCACCTGATCAATAGTGGAGAAACTGCAACATATAACCACATTCTGACCAATCACGGGCACACCTCCGACACATAACCACATGCTGACCAATAACGGGCACACCTCCGACACATAACCACACCCCAGTGAATATATGACTGCGATTGATAAACACACCCTGAATAATGATAGACACACTCCCACGTATTAGCACACACTGACCATTGATGGAAACACTCACAATATATAACCATATACAAAACAGTGATGGACTCTCACCAACCTATAACCAGATTGATCAATGATAGTCTCACTGCAACATATAACCACATCTACCCAGATGATGGAGTCACACACAACACACAGCTCCCTGATCAATTATGGACTCATCCCTAACATAAAACCACATCTTGACAAATGTTGGACACACACACGACACACCCCAGAGCAATGATGGACACATCCCCAACATATAACCACATCCCTCACCAATGATGAACACACCACAAACAAATAACCACACACCAAATCAATGACAGACATATCCCCAACTTACAACTACACACCAGACCAATGATGAACCAATCCCAAACATACCATTGCCAATTACAAACACAGCCACAACATACCACTACACCACTGACTAACGATACACCCACCCAAAACTACAACTACACCCTGACCAGTGATGCACAGACCATGACCAATAATAGACACTTCCCCAAAATTGAACCACATACCTGGCCAATGATGAACCAATTTCAAACATATAACCATACCATTGCCAATTACAGACACGCTCACAACATAGAACTACGCTGCTGACGAACAACGGACCCACCCCGAAACTACAACCACACCCCTTGACCAATGATGGACACATGCCGAACATATAACTGTGCAGCTTTTTACAACTAAAATGGCAGAGACATTTTGTGTTTATGAAAAACCAAAGCAACTCATTTATTGAACATCAGGAACTGTACACGACATGGAATAAAACTCCGTTGCATAATTGTGCCATAGTATCAGAACAACCTCTTCAAATGAAGCCCATATAATGTCGATGGATATCAATTATGGAGGTATCAACCAATTATGTTACCCACCACAGCCCACATGGAAATCACTAAAGCCAGAATTGTGAGCCTGATTGGAGCTTGGACAAACTGCCCAGCTCAGGTCCTATGTTCCATGGGCAGAGGAAGAGCAGAGTCCTCTGGGTCATCCAGAGGTGTATTGACATTCTCATAGGTGTGTCATAACATAAAGGACATGGTAGCAGAATCCTCCAATTCTTGGTGGGTCAGCTTAAGGCAATCTATTGAAATATATTCCCATTTACCCTTCTTATCCTAAATAAAATTCTTTTTTCTCAGTTCCAAAATGTGGAACTGGCCATCATAAGGGGATGTCAGTGGGTGTCATGTCGGACGAAAACAAACAAGGAAGAATGTAAATCACCAGGAACGCAACAATGCTGTTCACCATGATGGGAGGCAGGAATATGAGCAAAGGAATTACTGATTAGGGGGGCAATACAGTTGAGAGGCCAACCAGGTGGTCATAGCATCAGGAATAAAATTCACCTGGCACTCATAACAGCTGCCCCAATACCAACTCAGCCACGGTCAACTGTGTGTCCTGTTTGGAGCTGTTCTGAGTCACAGCAGGACCCATGGGAGATGATCGAGCCAATTTTTATCCGTCAGGGAAGCCCTGAAAGCAGATTTTGAACAGTGATGATACTACTTGCATAGGCCATTAGACTTGTGTGATACGCTGTGGTGTGATGTAGCCTATCACTGAGGTTCTGGGCCATTGCAGCCCAAAGGTGTTGGTACCTGCAGGTGAACTCAGTCTTTTTGTGTGTTTTCCCCTAGCCATCAGTCTGTGGTTTTGTATTGCCATTTGCTCTCGTTTATTTTTATGCCCCATGTGCTCCTGTCCCGACCCTAACCCTACTCCAGCCCCTGTAACACTGATTAATTCGCCCTCATCTGTTTCTCATTGTTGCCTGTATTGCTGCCACCTGTGTCTCATTGTGCTCCACCTATCATCTGCCTCTCTGTTTATTTCTGAGTGTACTTTATTTTCATTTTTAGAATCTTCTTATTGATACATAATCTTCTACAGCTATAAAATGATACAAAACTTCTACAAATTGATATATGTACAATTAATAAAGCTGAAGAAAAAAAGCTGATCATAATATATGAAGATGAAAAAATATATTTTTAATAGGGAAAAGAAGGAAAATAAGAGAACCCCAACTAACTAAAAAAAACACCACTAACTACAAAAAAAAGAAAGAAGGGGAAAAAAACCATTAGGAATCAACCCCTGGAGCAATACGTCTTACCATCATCTACATAAATAAAGAAAAAGAATCATCAACTGCCAATTCATGTTTACATAGAATAAAATTGGAAGAAACCAGATAAAATAATTCAAATTAAATGGTAATACTTGGCAAAAGAGCCCCATCTTCTCTCAAAATCGAATCGAGGATCAAAAGTTCTACTAATCTTTTCCAAACTGAGACATAACATTACTTGAGAAAACCATTGAATTAATGTAGGGACAGAGGTATATTTCCATTTTTATAAAATAGCCTTTCTTGCCAACAATGTAACAAATGCAATTACATGTTGATCTGAAGATGAAATACCCTGAATATGATGCGGATCTGTTCCAAATAGAATAGTCAATGTATTAGGTTGTAAATTGATTTTCAGAGCTTTAGAAATTGTTGAAAATAAAGATTGCCAAAAGGATGTTAATGAAGAACATGACCACAACATAAGTGACAAAGTGGCCACTTCAGTTTTACACCTATCACAGTAATTGTCTATACTAGGAAATATTTTGGATAGTCTCTCCTTTGTTAAATAATAACGGTGAACAATTTTAAATTGAATTAAACAATGATTGGCACATATCAAAGAAGAATTTACCATTTTCAGAACTCACAACCAATCTTCATTAACAAAGGTCATATTAAGTTCTCTCTCCCAATCTTGTTTAATCTTTAGTGAGAGGTTATCTTTTTGTAGTAAAAATAAATTATACATTCTACCAATGGAACCTCTTACTAAAGGATTCAAATTCAAAATGGTATCCAACAAATCAGATTCTTGCAGATATGGAAACTTAGATCAGTACTGTTGTAAGAAATGTCTAGTCTGAAAATATTGCAGAAAGTGTGTATGAGAGAGAGAATATTTGCTAATTAACTCTTTAAAAGTCATCAATCGACCATCATAAAATAAATAAGTAAAAGAACGTATCCCCTTATTTCTCCATTGGAGAAAATTGGGATTGGTTATTGAAGGCTTAAATAAAAAAATTCAATATAGAGAACTAGACAATTTAAGTTGTTTAAAATTTTAAAAATTGTGAAACTTAAACCAAATCCATAAGGACTGTTTAATAACAGGGTAGAGATTTAAATTTGGAAATTTAGAAAGCTGTAAAGATAATGGAGCTCCTAATAATGAGGTTAGATAAAATTGTTTGGCAGCTTTTAATTCCAAATCAATCCAAGCTGGTCTTTGGCTCTTATTGAGCCAAAAATATATCCAAAAACATAATTTTCGGATATTAACAGCCCAATAATACAATTTTAATTTAGGAAGAGCAAGTCCACCATCTTTTTTAGATTTTTGTAAATGATACTTATTAATTCTTGGTCTTTTATTGTTCCAAATAAAGGATTAAATAATAGAGTCAATTTGATCAAAAAATTTTTTAGTTAAAAAGATAGGTATATTTTAAAAAATATATAAAAATCTAGGTAACATCATCATTTTCACAGCATGGATACGACCTATTAAAGAAAGAGTAAGTGGATTCCATCTAGAAAATAGTTGTTTCATGGAGTCCATTAAAGGAATTACATTAACCTTATAAAGATTTTATATTCTTTAGTAATCATAATACCTAAATATTTAAAAGAATTAACAATTATAAATGAAATATCATTATATATAAAACAGGTGCATTTAATGGAAACAATTCACTTTTATTCAAGTTAAGTTTATATCCTGAAAATTTTCCAAAATCTTTTAGTATTTCCAAAAAATTAGGAATTGATTCCTCAGTGTTTGAAATAAAAACCAAAAGATCATCTGCATAAAGAGAAATCTTATGTATGGTCCCTTTCATAGAAATACCATGAATATTTTTAGCTTCACGGAGTGTTATGGCCAAAGGCTCCAGTACGAGATTAAATAATAAAGGGCTTAATGGACATCCCTGTCTAGTACCAAGTGAAAGCGAAAAAAAGAAGACCTGAAATTATTAGCAATGACCATAGCAATAGGATTCTTATAGATCATTTGAATCTACCTATTGAAATTATTACCAAAACCAAATTTTTCTAATACTTTAAACAAATATGACCACTCAACTCTATCAAATGCCTTTTCTGCGTCAAGAGAAATAACACATTGAGGTTCCTTAGATAATGATAAATATATAATGTTCATCAATCCCTGAACATTGGAGAAAGAGTAACAGCCTTTAATAAAGCCTGTGTGATCCATAGAGATGATTTTAGATAAACTATTTTCCAAATGGTTAGCCATTATCTTAGAGAGAATTTTTGCGATCCATATTTAATAACGAAATAGGTTGATATGATGGACATTCAGCAGGATCTTTATCTTTCTTAAGGATTAAGGAAACGGAAGCTTCATAAAAAGAAGGTAAACTACCCTTCTCAAAGGATTCATGAAATATTTCCAAAAGGTATGGAGAAAGTAATCTTCCAAATTTTTTGTAAAATCCTACCGAATAACCATCAAGCCCAGGAGCTTTACCTGATTGCATTGACAACATAACTTTCTGAATTTCATGCTCAGTAATTGGAGCATCAAGCATCTATTGATCTTCAATGGTAATTTGAGGAAATTTAACCTTATGTAAAAAAAAGCCTTCATTTTGGAGGAATTTGCAGGAAATTGGGATCTATAAAGATCAGAATAAAAATCCTGAAAAATATTATTGATGTCTTCATGGTTACTTGCTTTATCTCTATTTTCCTTATGAATCTTTAAAATTTGTCTCTTAGCTCTAGCTGCCCTTAATTGGGAAGCTAAGAGCATATTATTTTTATCCCCAAAAATATTAAACTAACTTTTCAATTTAAGCAAGTATCCTTCAATAGGATAGGTTAATAATAAATTAGATTGTGATTGTAATTCCACTCTTCTTTTAAACAAAACAACAGGAGAGGTTGCAATAACGTTCTCTAAGTCTTCAATTTGTTTAGAGATTTTATCTAATTCCATTCTTGTCTGTTTCTTCAACTTAGCTATACATGAAATAATATGACCACATAAATAAGCTTTTAATGTATCCCAAATTACTAACTTTGAGACATTTCCTATATTATTAAAGAGAATGAACTCTTTTATCTGAGTTTCAATAAACTCAACAAATTCTGAACTTTGTAACAAATGTTCTGGAGAACGCCAAAGTGGTCTGGTAGAAGCAACATCTTTCAGTTCAAATATTAGGTTTAGAGGAGCATGTTCAGAGATAACAATTGCATCATATTCACATTTCTGAACATGAAATAGAAGTCGAGGGTTGACTATAAAATAGTCAATTCTTGAATATTTATTATGAACATGTGAGAAAAAAGAATATTCTGTATCACTAGGATGCATATGCCTCCAAATTTCAAGTAAGCCATAATCAATTAAAAAAGAATTAATAAGTGATACAGAAAGATTAGGGTGTTGATGTTTGGATGATGACTTATCCATTAAAGGATTTAAACAATTATTAAAATCACCACCCACTAATAACATATATCCATTTAGATCAGGTAATAGAGCAAAGACAGCTTTAAAAAATGAGGGATAATTTGGTCCATAAATATTAACCAAGACCATTTTCCTGTTATGAATTGTTCCTTTTATGATCAAAAATCTACCATTAATATCAACTATAATATCCTCCTCATTAAACGGAATATTGGAATCAATAAAAATAGAAACACCTCCAATTTTACTTAGAGTTTGCATGAAACTGAGAATCCTCACAAAATTTTAAAATTCGATTTTTATCACATAACCTGATATGCGTCTTTTGTGCAAAGATTATATCAGGTTGGAATCGGTTAATAGTTTTAAATATGTTCTTGTGCTTAATAGGATGGTTCCAAGCATGGACATTCCAACTTAAAACATTTAACTGTTTAAATATCATCATGAGACTTTGTATCTAAAAAAAATAGTTAGACGCATGTCAAGATAAGATAATCGAGAATGGTGGAGATAAACAACAGTAATAATAATTAGCCTACGCTCCGGAATTCCATAATGGGGATAAAAAAGAAAAAAAGAAAAAAGAAAAAAATCCACGCAAACGACAAAGCCCGGAAATAAGTTGATATCAATCGATGCAAGCCCCAAAGAATGCATACAAAACAATTATAAACTCCACCTGCCTAAATAAAAAGTAAAAATGAAAAAAATTCATTTCTCCCTCTTCCAGATATAAAACTCATTACAGTCGACATATAACTCAATATCATTGATTTGGAAGGAACATTGTTTTTTTTAAAAGAAAAATGGCCTTCAATTTTGAGAATAACTGTCATAATATTAGATAAGTCCAAAAAAATTCTTGAAATATTTGCACAGAAGAAAAACAATCACCACCTCTAAATTATCCAATCTATCTTTAAAAAGTAAAGAAATCCAGATAATTACTTAAAAGATCTTTACAAAAGCATACAGAGCAAAAAAGCAATTAATTCATTTAAATGCTACAAACAGGAAAAAAATTCTAGATGTTTCAAAGTTATCTGCAGTCTTTCAACAGTTCTCCTGCTATGTCTTCTGAGCTTAAAACCATCCAAACCAGTCTGTTTCAGAAATAAAAGTACATTTTAAGGTAAAGGCTTTCTATAACCATCAAATCTTCTGATTTCATCACTACTTACATCGTGAGACAATCAAACAGTTGAAATCATCCAAATTCAGGCTTCAGACTCGTCAGGCAGAGAATTAATAAAATGCAATGCTTCAGCTGGGTCATCAAAAATATGAACCCCAGAATTTTTGACAAAAAGCCTTAATTTAGCTGGGTATTGAAGTGATGGATACAGCTTTTTTTGATAAGCCATACACATAGCCGGAGCAAATCCAGAATGTTTCTTAACAAGTTCAGGAGGAAAATCTCGCTTGGAACAACCTGACTGGGTTCCGATCCAGAGTCCAGGTTGATGCTGGGTGGTTCACCCCATTTTACTCTTCCTCTGTTTACAGTAAAGTTGCAACTGAGTCACTTGCTGGGTCATTTCAGAAGGTGGAAAGTGACAAACATCAGGGCCTGTGAAAGAAATGCTGCAAGGAGAGATCTTCTGTTTTAGCATATGCCCAGAGATTGACGTCTGGGTCAGTCCCTGGAGGAATAGGATGGCATGGTGCTGTTTGAGGGCAGCACAGTAATGTAGTTAGCATAACACTTTATAGCACAAGTGATCTGGATTCAATTCCTGACATTATCTTTAAGGAGTTTTTAAGTTCTCCCTGTGATCATGTGGTTTTCCATCAGGTGGTCTGACTTTCCCCCACATTCCAAAAAGACATACGGGTCAGGGTTGGTAAGCTGTGGGCATACTACATTGGTGCCAGAAGTGTAGCAACACCGGTGGGATGCCCCAGCACATGTTCGATCTGTGTTGGACATTAACAGAAACAACACATTTCGTTGTATGTTTCGATGTACATGTGATAAATAAAGCTGATCTACATCTTTACCCAGAATGACAGGCAATTGCAGGCTGTTGTTGAACTGGAGGAAAGGATGGGACGAGACTGTAGGGACAGGAATGGACAACAGGAGAACGGGTGTGTGTGTGTCTACAGTGCCTGGGCTGTCACGTGTGGGGGGAGACATTGAGAGCTGTAGGAATGTGACGGCTCTCTGCACCACAATGAATAGACCGACGCAGAGCGGGTCCTCAGGAGAGGAAGGAAAGAAAACCCTTTCATATAGACTCAGCTCTCAGGTGGGGAGTCTGCAGCCCACAACTTCCTGAGGTCCGAGTTCAGAGAGGAGGAGGGCAACTTCTGGAGGACCTGTGAGAATTAGAGAGGCATGGAGACCGTCCCCAAACACAGGCTTGATGATGAGAGACCCAACAATGAATTCACCAAGGGCAGAATTAGAACCAGGCTTAGCACACTGACATTCAGTATATCATGAAATGAATTCTTTTGTGGCAGCAGTACAGTGCAAACATAAAACTGACTATATGTTACAAAAATAAATAAATAGAGCAAAAGAGAAATAGTGAGGTAGAATTGATGGACCATTCATAAATCTGATGGCAGAGGAGAAGTAGCTATTCCTGAAATGATGGGTGTAGGGCTTCAGGCTCCTGTACCTCCTTCCTGATGGTAGAAATGAGAAAAGGGTATGTCCCAGATGGTGAGGGTCTTGAATGATGGACTCTCCCTTCTTAAAGCACCATGGCTTCAAAATGAAGACCCACACCTACATTTGAGGAAATATTTGTTCTTCTCCACCATCTGATTACTGAATGGTCTATGAATCCATGAACAGTACCTCACTATTCTCTTGTACTGCTTATTTATGGATTTATTGTAACTGAAGGCCCAGAGAACAACAATAAACTCACCAAGATCCAGGTCCCAAAGGAGGTAGATTTTCACTTTGTGGTCTCCACCGTTTCCCACTCCACCCAGAGCAGAGAGGATGGAGGGGGACCACGGGAGGGGGAGGAATCTATGAAGGATGAGGTTGTAGGAAAGCACCAGAGGTGGAGTTAAGAGAAGTTAGTTGGACTGAGAAGGTCAGAAGGGTGGGGGTTGAAAGGAGAGTTAGGTAAGGAGAAGTAGGGGCTTAGGAGAGGTCAGGAATGGGTGTGTACCTCAGCAGAGTAGAGCAACTTTAGTAGAAATGGGCCAGCAGTAATGTCCTCAACAAGCCACCTTCATCTTCAGCGGGGTTCACAATGGAAGGAAACAGTGGGCAATAATGACTGTTCCTACAATTCCTTGGAATTGAACCTCAACTCAAAAAACTGAAGGAATATCCTTAGGACCAGGAGGCATTGATCTGGCCCAAAACAGGGTCGATGGACGAACAGAGCCAGACTCCTTCTCCAATTCCCTGAGTTTCCAGTTCTACTGGGCCTCCTACAACAGACTTTGGTGATTTGATGGGGGAAGAGGGGAAAGGGATTTGTGGTGGGATTTGCAAACCATTCCATGGTCATTCCATTGGAGATGTTGATCCCTCCAGCCCTAGCCCCCAGAAGCTGTGCTGGTTGTGGGGAATATCTGGGCTGAAAGGTGGCCTTGCTTGGAGACAGTGATGTCCAGTGTCTGTGGGCAGTGAATGTGACAGCTGCTCCACCAAGAACACATCTCATGGGTCTTCAAGTCAGTCGAGGACAGACCCCTGATGTAACACTGACTCGTGTTGCCACACCCATTTCTCTAGTATGACAGGGGGTCATTCCTCTCACCACGTGATAATCCATGTACAACCATCTTTCTACAGTTCAAAATCTCACTCACTTTTAATTATTACACAATGGACTCTTCATACAATAAGATTTATTTATTTAAGACACTTTTATTTTATGAATTTTGAACAATAGTCCAGTGATTTTCAAGCACGAACAAATTCATAAATAAAGAGCTTTATTCCTACTAAAAATATCATATTTATTTCTCGTATAGATGGTTTGAAAAGGGATGTAGCGCACAACACTGGCACTGAGTTTCCATTTATAAAGGCAGAAGAGGAGAGACGTGATGCTTCTCTGGTGCTGAGTTAGCCAATCACAGGATACAATGGGAACTCAAATTGGTGTGTGTGTGTGTGTGTGTGTGTGTGTGTGTGTGTGTGTGTGTGTGTGTGTGTGTGTGTGTGTGTGTGTGTGTGTGTGTGTGTGTGTGTGTGTGTGTGTGTGTGTGTGTGTGTGTGTATTTCTCGCCTGTGTATTTCTGCTGCATATGTGCTTGAGGTCTATGTGTGCATGGTTGTCTTTTATGTGAGTGTTTGTGCACATGTGCATCTGTGTATGTTTCTGCTCTACATGTGCTTTAGGTCTGTGTAGTGAGTGCCTATGTGTGAACATGAATTGTGCACATGTCCAAGTTCTGTGCCAATCTACTACATGAGTTTTGTATCCGTTAGAGTCTGGTGTACATTGTGTATCTGATCTTTATGTCGAACCTCTACAGATGCAACATGTTAGGACAAGGTCAAGTTCAAATCTGGTATCTCACTGTGACTTCAGGTAAACTCTCAACAATGTTGGCACCAAAGTCATAAATCTCATAAGGAACAACAATCAAAATAACAGGATATCTGTGTAAAACTTGGAAATGTAGCAAAATTCCTGACATTTATTTATAATCACACTCATCATAACAGCAAATATCACACATATTCTTACAAAGACTCACTTCCATATGCACACACTTCTAGAATTCCAGTTAGATTCTGCCTTTTTACAAGCTCAGTACAAGCCAAATAATTCTGCTGGTGAGACCACTCCCGCAAAGTAGCTTTCTATTCTTGGTAGTGGGTCTTGAATCCACAATCTTCAGAGCCAGACGCACAGCGAGAGTGAAAGAGAATGAAAGAGAGAAACTCCGCTGGGAAGAATCTTGTCATTGGGTCATGAATGAGTCTGATTGTATTACTTTATAAGCCTAGATAAAACAAAATGAGATTGCTATTATGTGTCTTGCTTTAGACAAAATTGGGTTAAGAACAACTTTAAGGAGGTAAAATTCTTCTATTTACTACCCTGGGGGTTCTGCCAGGAGAGTGAAAGCTCCTTGGCATTCATGGTCAGCAGGAGGGCTTGAATGGGAACAAGAACCACAGTGTGCTCATCACCTGTGTTGGCCCACAATGGTCTGTTGGAAAGCTGGTGCCTACTCGTGTGTGGTGGGCAGAGGATAGGGCAAGGCCAAGCTACCTTGCCGAGACCCTGCAGACACCATTCCCAGCAAGGGGAGCAAATTGACTTGTTATTCAATCATCAGATCTCACGCAACAGCAGAGGGCAGCAAAAGCCAAGTGGAGGCAGAAACAATCTCATTATTTGCACGGATTAGAGCTTCAGCTGTGTGGGTTCACTGTCCATTGTCAGGAGCCGTAACCCCACCAATGTGGGACTTAAATAGGTGGTTCGGGGATGGGGTGTGGGTCTCGAGCTGAGATCACGAGAGGATGTTGTAGGAATCCAGCAGTGTGTCGGGCCCACTATTGTCATCAAGTGATTCACAGTCATAGATTTCCTTATCAGGAGACCAATCATTATGGATCAGTCATAACATCTCCTCCTCACTGACAGTCAAGGATGTGTGCTGAGCTCATGGCTCTACTCTGTCCAGACTCCTGTGGCTAGGCCCTGCTCAAATACCATCTACTTCATTAGGAGTTCGAGGAGACTCAAGAAGGTGCATCCATCTTTAAAGACCCTCACCATCCGGGACATGTCTTCTTCTTGTTACCACCATCAGGGACGAGGATAGGAGTCTTCTATCATCAGATTTCTGAACACACCATGAACTCTATCCAGTTGCCTTTTGCATTATTTATTTTGTAACTCTTAGTAACTTTTATGTATTTATGTTCTGGGTCCAGAAATTAAGTAATTTCACAACATATGTCAGTGATAATAAAACTGTGTTGCAGGGGAAAGAATTGTGAGGGCTAATAATTAATAAATAGTGATGTGTGTTGTTCTAATGTGGAAACAGGAAACCGCAGACTAAAGTAGAGACATTGAATGCAGCAGCGATGCTGCCCAAGTTTCAGGGACTTCACTAATTATGAAATAGCATGTCCTCATCATTGTGTCAGAAAATTGGATTTATTGCTATACCTGTGGTAATCATTTTATTCTGCAATCTGGAACTTGTCTGTTCCTCAATTAACTCTTCGTCTAGATGTCATTCTGTTGTCAAAATGTACTTTTGCAGGTAATCTCATCAACTGAGAATGTAAAAGCTGCATCAAATTCACATTCAGCTAGATCAGCTTTGCCTGGTTTCCTGGTGTTTAAATGGTTAATTTAATATCAGAGAAAGTATGCAGAATATAGCCTGAAACTCTCACTCTTCGCAGACATCCACAAAACAAATTACACCAAGGATTGACTGACAGGAATATGAGAATCCCAATGAACCCCCCTCCCCCTCCCATGCACAAGTAAATGTCCTCCCCCTCAGCTTCCTCCAACACTTGCACCAGCAAAAGCACTGACACTGCTCCACCTCACCCCCGGCCAACATGCAAGCAATAGCATGGTGTGCATCGGTTTTCAATCGATTTGCCCATCATTTCAAATACCATCTCTGAGATCTTTCAGGTTGTTCCAAGAAACTGATTCTGAAATCTGATACTGATACAGCATGGCAACAGGCCTCGTCACGAACTAGCCTATACCAACCAGGATGCCCCATCCAAGCTTATCCCATTTCTCTAAAATTTTCCTATCCATTTTCATCCAACTACCGTTTAAAAATTGTTTTGTACCTAACTCAAGCAATTCCTCTGGCTGCTCATTCCACATGTATACTACAGTAAATGTGGCTGATCTGGTTCAGTTAATTAATGGTGACAGCTCCAAGATGTTGATGGAAGGGACTCAATGACATCATTGAATCTCAGGGATAAGTGGATTGATGTGCTCTTGATGGAGGTGGTGATTGTCTGTGAATTATTTCCCACTTCTCAGCCTATTCCTGATTGGAGGAATGAAGTTCCTGAAACATTCACTCTTTCTTCTTCTACAGATGTCAAAAGAGAACCATTACTGCCATCGACCAAAGACACTCAGTTTATTTCTGCCTCCGCGGACATAGCCTGACCTTCTGAAGATTTCTGTCCTTCTGGATAAAGCTTCTCACCTCAGTAATGCTCATCTCCACCTCTATGGACGTGATGGTGATGCTCTTCCGTTTACTGATCAACCATTTCTGTAATTCATCAACCACCTTCAATGAAATGAGAATGATACTTTAGTCACACCCAATTTTAATGAATTTTATTTCTACACAATAAAATTGTTTGATTCTTTGTGCTAATTGTGAATTTTGCACCTTTTTTCCATTTTCTGATATTTATTTTTGCAATGGTCGTCACTATCTATTTTTGTATTGATTATGTAAGTGTCATAACACAGTTATGAGTGGTGAGAGAAACCTTTACACACTAACTATTATTTTGTAGCAAGCTTTAAAGAATTTGTTAATTCCTACCTAGTAGAATAAAGCTATCTTTCAATCACCCTTCAGAGCCCCAAGGCCAAGTAAGAATTACAATTTACGTAGTCACTGTGTCCCATTGGCACCTTCAGTGGATCACTCAGAGAAAAGGAAATCTCCAAGATACTCGGTCAGATAGGATTAGACTTTCCACATTGCCTCCCATGGAAGTAGTTCATGGAACTAATACTGGGACTGGAAAGTGCTTTGAGGCTTACAGGAAGCAGATTGCTCAGGTGTCATGCCAAATCACCAACATCAAAAGAAGAGGATAAATTCACAAATCATAAGTATGAATGAATGTGCAGAGGCAACTTAGGATCCAAGTACATAACTCTCCATTCTATCATCTTCAAGGATTTCTGAAACTGCATGTCAAGGGCTCCTTGTCCCTCAAAATTCCTTCAGAACATATCATTCATTGTGTATATCCAACCCTTACTTGTTCTCATCACTTCACACTTACCATCTTCAAATTCCATCTGCCACTATTCTGCCCATTTTGCTCACTGATCAAGGTCTGGCTGTAGCCTGAGACTGTGCTCTTCACTACCCACCACACCACCAAATTTCTTTTATCAAAGAGGAATGAAATCATGATCTTTGAAAAAAACTTACAGAGGCAGAGAGCTTCTGGGTAAGGGGATGAAAGGTTATAAAGGGGGAGGGGATGAAAATGAAGATTGGAGGTCACAATCACATCAGCCTGATCAGATTAAATGGTGAAGAAAACCTAAAGGACCATGTGGCTGACTCTTGCTTCAAATTCATGCTTCAGTAAAAGACTCTCTAACCATTCATCACTATGATGATTATATGTGGAGAGTAAGATCAGGAGGAGAAATTCATCGAGTTCCAGAGTCATAGAGCAATACAGTTTGGATAGAGGCCTTTCGACCCAGCAAGCTCATGCCAACCACAATGCCCACCCGTTAGTTCCAAATTCCTGTGTTAGACCATGAGACGTTGAAGCAGAATTAGTCCATTCGGCCCATTGAGTCTGCTCCTTTCAACCCCCATCCCTCAAAGCCTCAACCCTCCATGTACATATACAAATACTTCTTAAATTATACTACTGTACCTGCTTCAACCACTTCTTCTGGCAGCTTATTCCATATACTCACCATCCTCTACCACTCAGGTCCCTTTTTAAATTTTTCCCCTCTCACCCTAAATCTATGCCCCCTAGTTCTGGTCTCCCCAACCCTCTGGAAAAGACTTATCACCCATCTTATACAGTATATGTTTCTCATACTTCCAAACATCTCTGCAAGGTTGACTCTCATTTTCCTATGTTCCAAGGAATAGAGACCTAAGCTGGTCAACCTCTCCGTATAACTCGGGCCCTCTAAACCTGGAAACATCTTCAAATATTGTCTGCCCTCTTTCCAATTTACCATGACATTCTGATATCAGGGTGACCAAAAGCATATACAGTATTCCAATTGCATCCTCACCAACAACTTATGAAACTGCAAAATTATGTTCAATAGCCAATGCTCATTGCCCTGACTAATGAAGGCCAGTGTGCCAAGTGCCTTTTTCGCCACCCTGTCCACCTCTGACACTGCTTTCAAATTCATACTCTTAGGTTCCTCTGTTCCTTTACATCCCAGTTGCCCAAACATTCGCAGTATGTGTCTGTGGGGAAGAGATTCTTACCCGGCGATCGGCAACGCAGTAAATAAGGAAAACGAACAGACCCTGGAGACTGTTGATGACTGTGAATAAGTGGGAGAACACTGCAGTGCTCTGATCAATGTGAAATATTCCAAAGATCCACGTGGTTCCCAAAACAAACATCCGTGCTGCAGCTTTAATGGTTAGGGTTCTGTAGAGAAAAAGGAAAAAGAAACCAGGTGAATGAAAATCACAGGAATGATGAAATTCCTTTCATGTGGGATCTTTCATACCCACAGGACTTTCTCAGCAGCCAACAGCACATTCTTGTGTGTATTGGATACATTGCTGGGCCCCAGGCATCACTGGAAAGGATATTGCTTATTGCATCAAAACTGCCCTTGAGAAGGTGGTAGTGTGTCACTGCCTGGAAGTGTTGCTTTCCTTCTGGTGCAGGTGCTCCCATGAAATGATGGGAAAATGAGTCCCAGGATTTAGACTCAGTTACAGCAGAGGAGCAGTGATATATTTCCAGTTCAGGGTTCTGTGCTACATAAGACAAGAAGCAGGTGCAGATGTTGCTTCTTTGAACCTTCCCTGTCATTTGGTAAGGTCATGGTTGGTCTAATCTTGGTTTCCACAATACTGTCCTGTACTCTACAAACTCTTTGACTCTCAATAACTCCAGATCTGCATCACCCTGGGGTAGAGATTAGCGATCTTTCAAGCGTTCTGTGTGATGAACAAACCTGATGGAAATGGGGTCCAGAGCTGACACCCCCCCACCCCCAGGAACTATGTTGCTAATGAGAGAGAGAGAGATGAAGAACAGAGGTAGAGGCATCTGCTACAGATAAGAGAGAGAGAGACAGATGAGTTAAGTATTATGGCTTCTTCACTGATGGAAAGGTAAAAAATCTTTTGCTACGAGGACACTTCTTTGCTCTTTAACATTCTTGCTGAGACAGCAGGGAGTGGACTAGTTTGATGGACATGGACATATTGAGTTGATGGATGGCTGATATCCTGTCAGTGGGGATAAAAGACGGGTCTGGGGAGACACCCTCAGACACACCAGTGGACACTGGAAGAGCGTTGTGCACCCACAGGAAGGTGGGGGCCTGGAGGATCGGTTTAGGAGAATCGGTCCGGAGTACGGTGGATGAAGGCAGACCGGTGGGGACTTGTGTGTGTGTCCACCCTTGCCTGGGTGACCAGTTCATCACTGAAGAATGGTCTAGCCAGGAACGGAAGGGTCACAATTGGTGACCCCAACGGTACAACGGAACAAGAAGACGACGGAAGGTTTGCCTGCTGCAGCTGCTCATCTCTTGCTCGCTCTCTCTCTCTCCAACATTGCAACACAACAACAACTACCTCAGCACGAACTGAACTGAACTGAACTCTATATTCCCTTATGACTATTCTTTTACCCCTAGACTTTGATAGAGCTTGGTTTTGATTCTTATTCTTGCACTTCTGTATTTATCATTGCTAACCTGTTTGATATGTATATTTGCATTTTTGATACTGTTTTGCTTAGTTTACTAATAAACACTTTTAGTTACAGTACCACCAGACTCCAACGTATCATTCCATTTCTGCTGGTCTGTTAACCCAGTTACGGGGTACATAACACAAGTAAAAGAGTTTCTCCTGATTCTATTTTGTAATGTGTCACCCCCTATCCGGAAAGTGTTCATTACTCTAAGTAATGAATACCATCCTCTCACACCTTCTCTATCCCCTTCATATTCTTCTATTTTGCAATGTGGGCCCTTCTCACCCTTCTAAACTATAATGAGTGAAATTCCATTCTGCTTAAATGTCTCTCAAACATCAACCCAGCCTAAGAATCAGCCTGGTAAACCTTCTCTGCAGTGCACACCATTCCATTTGTGCACAAACTGCAACACAACAATATAAGATCATCTGGTCATGTTGATGTTGAGTAATTTGGCCTCTTCTTTTCAGGAAAAAGCTAGAAGCCAGAATTTGGGTTTCAGATGTCTGATGTGTCGGACACTCAGGATAGACCAGCAGGTTATTGCCTTTGGCCTTTGAACATCCCTCAGTGTTGATAGACAGGATTAAATCAACTGAATGATAGAGCCCCTAGCTAATAAAGTTTGGAGAGACAGGGCTAGAGATGCTTTACTTGTGTTTAGGGTGACTGATGCATTTGCCTGTGTTGCTGCCAAGCACCACCGGCCCCATAACCAAGAATGGATCCTGAGGGTGAGTGGGAAGAAGTCTTCAGGGCTGTTCAGAATCACCTCATCTGTCTATGCAGATCTAGCCCCAGAAGGAGTACTTCTGTCATCAAGTCCAAATGCCTTCTGAAAACCCAATGGCTCCTCCTTCTCTACCATATTTATTATTAGATTCACGATAGGAAACATGAGTTTCCCTTCATGATACAATGTTGGCTCTGCCTGGTCATGCTCAGATTATTGAAGTGCCTCCTGAATGAGACCTTAATGATGTGTCCCATCTTTTGGTGATACCATCACCTTACATTGTCTATGCACCTGTCCCTGGTCATTGGGTTTGAGGGTAAGTGGCAGCAACCGTGTCAGTCCTGACACTGTTCTCACATAGCATGTACACAAGAACATTTCCACCAGCAATCTCCGGCCAATGACCTGACAAGCTCTCCACTTTCAGTGTCACCATCGGCAGAGATCAACACCATGGACAGAGACCCTACCTGGGAACCTGGAACCCCACTCACTCACCAGGATCAACTGTAAAACAAAATACTGTAAAAATACTGTAAAACAAAATATAAAAGATAGAGTTAATTTGTTGTTACAAATCAACAAATATCATGATATACAGTCAGTAGTCACTTTATTAGACACACCCTGTAAACCTGTTCGTTAATGCAAATACCTAATCAGCCAATCATGTGGCAGCAATTCAATACATAAAAGCATGCACACATGGTCAAGAGGTTCGGTTGTTTATCAGAATGGGGAAGAAATGTGATCTGGGTGACTTTGAATGTGGAATAATTGCTGGTGCCCTGATGGGGTGGCTTGTGTATCTCGGAACTGCTGATAGATACCCTAGGATTTTCACGCAGCACAGTAATTAGATAAGGGAATCTCAACTGAAGTTCCATGAAGGGCGCTAGAGATCATGATTAAAAAATAAACATCGTGGTTTGAACTTCGCGCAATACTCACAGTGGTGAGCAGTGATCAAGCAGCCCCTCCAGCAATCTCGTTCGAGTTCTCTCAGCCCAGTGTGGCATTGCGCAGTCGGACCATGTTTGTTTGCTTGAGTCCATTCTCAGTTCTTAACGCCATATAAAAGGTGATAAAAGGTGAGCGCTGTATTGCGCGAGCGGGAGGATGGGAAGCTTATAATTGGTGAGGGCTGTATTGCACGGAGGAGAGGATGGTAGGCTGATAAGGAGTGTGAAGTGTGTTATCCAAATATTGAATGAACTCACCCAATTTGGGCATCCCAAATTACCTCTCCCAACTTCCCCTTATGGGAGTGAACAAAGTCTGCCGGTGTAGTCTAAAATTGGAAGGAAATTGTGGCGACTTTTGAAGAGGAGGTGTGAGTTGGGAGAGGAGAATTCTAGGCCTAGCCCTACGAATAATTCTGATAAGGTTAATGATGAAGAATTACAATCTTCTAAATCATTTCACTGAAGCAACAACGGACACAAAAGTCCGTCTCTTTTAACAAAACGATTCGAGTCTATTTAAACAACAAATACACAAAGTACAAACATTTACAAAACAGTGAGTGAATACATTCAAATTAAAATATGATTATTACTGTCTAAAAAACAGTCAGTTCCCTGGGGAGGGGGTACCACCGCTTTCAGAAATCCCCCACTGTACCATTGTGATCGTATGCTCCTTCTCCATGGTCAGCCGGACACGAACATATCCTCAGTAGAGGGGAGGCAGTAGGCACTGGTGGAGTTCTCGACTTTCCGCCGCCTAGACCCGTTATGGCCATCTTGGCCAGGCTCAGGAGTAAGCCCACCAGGTAAACCCCTCCCGTACTGGGGGCCCGCATACAAGGAGCGCGGGGCTGAAGTGCAAACAGAACCTGAGCAGCAGCCGCTTCAGATACTCAAACAGGGGCTGCAACCTCTCACACTCCACATAAGCCTGGTACACTGACTCCTCCCGGCCACGGAATGGACTGGTGGATGGGGTGTCAGTGAACCTGCTTAAAGACCTGTTGCACAGTACCGCCCAGTGCAACACCTTCCACTCCCCAGTGTACAGGGGAAGGACCCCTGCATAAAGAGGTTTCCACTGGGGACCTCTTTCGCTGACAGATTGTAAAACAGTTCACCAAGGTGAGTCCGATTGGCAGACAAAGGCAAGGAAGTGAAAGGTGTGCAGGAGCACAAGAAATGCTTCGGAGAGTGGCAGAAGAACACGGTGGACACCCCTGCAAGATGGTTCACATTGTGTGGGACCCTCTCCCGTGTGGTGATCGGGTGGTGATCCAGCCAAAACCCCTTCAACACCCACTGTGATAGGATGGGGACCAGTCCCCCTAGAAGCTAGAGCACTCCCCTCCACTACTGCAGGAACACCCTGTCTGGATGAGACTAGACTCCATTCTCAACAGCTCTCGGTAAAAGTGTGGCAGTTTTCTCAGAGTGACAGGGCTGATGCTGCCCACTGGAAGCCGCCTGTCCTCCTGCAGGCAGAGAAAGTGTGTCGTCTGGAGGATGGTCGCTATTCAGGTATATCTGCAGGGTACTGATGTGGAGAGCTGCCAGCCGGGGTGTGCACACGCACCAATGACCTCGGTGCTCGGGACCACAGCAGAGACCTAGAAGTCGTCCACCAGTCTCCGCTGGGTCCTGGAGGCAAAAACAGTCAGCGGGTCTAAAGTAATCAATGGGTTTTACATGGATTGGTGATTCATGTTGTCCTACGCCATTGTGCCTAGTCTGCAGCAAACAACTTACAAATATCGCTATGGCTCCCACAAAATTTGAAAGACGCTTAACTACAAATCACATCCATATGACATGAAAAGGTGCTGATTATTTTGAATGACTATTGGAATCTCAAAATAAATAGATGAAAGCTTTTGAAAATAAATTCACAGTCAGTAAATGGGTTCAAGAAGCAAATTATTTGGTAGCACGAAGACCAGTTCAATTGAGAAAATTTTAAAAACTGTGTAAAAACCTAACCAAAGAGCACACAAATCCCCTGTTTCATTCAGAAATCCAGTGGCATCATGGTGGAAGTGTTCTCAACAGGGTGCTTGAGCTGAAGGTTGTACTTGAGCTGAAGGTTGTTCAGGAGTACTTTCAAGAAAATCTAGTAGGCTAGATTTTGCTAAGTGTTTTGAAGATGAAGAAAGGTTGCAGAAACTAGCCTACATAACATACATTTTTCATCATATGAAAAAGTTGAACAAGGCCCTGGAGAAAATATTTTGACTTCAAGGAGCAAGAAATTTGGATTTAAAAGGAAACCAACTTTGGAAAAATCAAGCTGCAAAAGGAAAGCTTAAAATATTTCCACTGTTGCTTGAGAGTGTGGAAGGATCGTAAAGTCTCAAGTCTTATTGAAAATGACCTGGAAGAACTGTTGACAAAATTGAAGACTATTTTTCCTTCCTTTCAACACAAGTGTATGACTGGGAGAGGATCCATTTTCTAGATCTTCTGCTCAGCTTTGGAACTTGTCTTTGAGAGAAGAGGAAGAACTTTGTTAGATGCAGTCTGATCTTGCACTCAAGATGAGATTTACTGACCTGCCCTTGGACAACTTCTGGATTTCTGTGAAAAAAAATCCTGCCATTCATAAGAAAGCAATGAACATTTTGCTGCAGTTTCAACTTCTTACATGTGTGAGAAAGCTTTCTCTTGTTTAACAAGCATCAAGAGCAAGGATATAAATCGTCTCATTTCAGTTGAAGGTGGAATCCATGTGTGCTTATCTCAAGTTTGACCCAGCATTGAGAAATTTATTATTTTTGCCTTATGAGTTTGTAAAATTTATGAAAGAAAGAAACAGTAATTTTAAGAATGGTAAGCTAACCTTAACTATCTGTTTATTTCAAGAAAGCCTGGCTAAAACTTCATTCTCTGTTCAAAAGAGCACTGACAATTGTTTTTGGATGAATATATCTACAACTTACTGATCATGATAATGTACTGTGAGCTCTAGATATAATAATTTATATGCAGGGGCTCCTAGAGACCTGAAAATTATTTCAAGGGTTCCTCTAGGACAAAAATGTTGAGAAAGGCTGATCTAGAGTTTACAGAGAATGGAAAAAAAAAGACCAAAAAAAAAGTAGTTCTGTGGGCAAAAACACCTTGTGAGGTCAGAGGAGAAAGGAGAAAGGCCTGACTGGTTCAAGCTGAGAGAAAGATAACAGTAACTCAAAGAACCACACATTACAACAGTGGTGTTCAGAAAAGGTTCTTTGAACACACAGCACATCAAACCTTGAAGCAGATGGTCTACAGCAGCAGAAGATGTTGGTGCATCTAATAGATATGCATAATAAAGAGACCATTAGTATGTCAGTGCTAACAAACCTGATTATGATTCTGAAAGGTGAGGTATGTGCAAGGAGATCTTGGTGTTCCCTCCCTATAATTATCTAAAGAGGATGCAAGTGCATATATTTACTTTGTAACATCAAGGATGTTCAGACATTTGGGACCTAGCCACATGGGTCATGTGCTGTTGGCTCTCAGTAGGAGTGTCTCTGTGTTTTGCCAGGTCACGAACAACAGCAGCTTCCATGTCAGGACTCTGCCCCATGTCGGGGTCCCGACAGGCTGGGCTAGTGATGAACACATAGTGGAACATAGAATAGAGAACAGGCACAGTACAGACCCTACAGCTCATGATGTTGTGCTAAACTTTTAACCTACTCTAAGATTAAGCTAACCCTTTCCTCCCACATAAGGCTTCATTCATCTTTCATCCATGTGCCTATCTAAGAGTCGTTCAAATGCCCCTAATGTATCCCGCTCTACCACCACCCCTGTTAGCGTGTTCCACACTCACACCACTCTCTGTATGAACAACTTATGTCCAAGATCGTGCTCCACCCCCCGCCAATACTTTTCCTTGAATCACATTAAATTATGCCATCTTGTATTAGCCATTGTTGCTCTGGGAGGAAGATGCTGGCTGTCTACTGTTTGCCTCATATCATCTTAGATACATCCATCAAGTCACTTACTTGGTTTCCTTAAGCTTCGACACCTCCTTGTTGCGCGAGTTGAAATAGCGTCTCAGTAAGTAGACAGTTGAAAATAAAATGACTGTATTGACCTGGAGAGAGAGAAAGAGAGAGTGCGAGAGTAGAGGGAGAAATTGCAAGAAAGAAATAGTGTGTGTGTTAGAGAGAGTGTGAGGGAATGATAGAGGGAAGAGTAAAAGAGGATGAGAGAGAAGAAGAGTGAGTTTCATGAGAAAGGCAGAGTGGATCCTTCAAATCCCACACTGAATTCACCCCTCCCATTTTCCATTCTCACTCACTGACACTCACACTTACTCCACAATGTTCGTTGGCTTTGCCCATGATAATCTCTCTTGCTTTATCTAAAATTCTCTTTGTCCCCCATGTCTCCCCCTCAAACTCTCCACTCACACACTTTAGAAAACCAACATTCCTCCAGTTGTGACTCAGGGATGCAATTTCCCACAGGATGTGGATGCATTGGGATGACTGGGAAACCCAGGAGAGGAATTAATGGGAATTGTTCACCCTTCACCACTAAGATGAGTCAGTGGGATCTGTGGGCTGGGAACTTCAGGCCAGAAGGTTGGGAAGCAGGACCCCAGTTTCTCTGCTTTCTTCTATCCGGCCCTGAATCAATGACCTGGTGCCCCTCAACCTGCCTATTCCTCCTCACTGCCCTTCTTAATTATGCCGACAGACACAACCAAACACAAGGCCTAGGCCCACCCCTACTCAGTGTTAAATAAAAAGACAATGAAGATGGTGGAAAGAGATACCACACTTTAACATAGTTTAACAACAGGAACTTGCTTTTAGATCAAAATCTCCCATCATCTCCAAAGTGTGAAGCATTTGACGAATTGTCCCAACACTTGGGGTAAAGTGGTATCTAATCTGCAAATGTGCCAATGTCTCAAAGGGATGAAAGCAACCATGAAGATTCCGTTATCACTGGGCCCAGTGCACACACGACTCAGAGAGGGTCTGGGGGTGGGGGTGAAAATGATGGAGGAAACTACCTAGGATGATTCTAAGATAGGTGGCATTGTGGATAATGAAGTAGGTTTTCAAAGCTTGCAGAGAAATTTAGGCCAGTTAGAAGAGTGGGCTGAAAGATGGCAGATGGAGTTTAATGCTGATAAGTGTGAGGTGCTACATTTTGGTAGGAATAATCCAAACAGGACATACATGGTAAATGGTAGGGCATTGAAGAATGCAGTAGAAAAGAGTGATCTAGGAATAATGGTGCATAGTTCCCCAAAGGTGGAATCTCATGTGGCTAGGGTGGTGAAGAAAGCTTTTGGTATGCTGGCCTTTTTAAATCAGAGCATTGAGTATAGGAGTTGGGATGTAATATTAAAATTGTACAAGGCATTGGTAAGGCCGAATTTGGAGTATTGTGTACAGTTCTTGTCACCAAATTATAGGAAGGATGTCAACAAAATAGAGAGAGAACAGAAAAGATTTACTAGAATGTTACCTGGGTTTCAGCACCTAAGTTACAGAGAAAAGTTGAACAAGTTAGGTCTTTGTTCTTTGGAGCGTAGAAGGTTGAGGGAGGACTTGATTCAGGTATTTAAAATTATGAGGGGGATAGATAGAGTTGACGTGGATAGGCTTTTTCCATTGAGAGTAGGAGAGATTCAAACAAGAGGACACGAGTTGAGAGTTAGGGGGCAGAAGTTTAGGGGTAACACGAGGGGGAATTTCTTTACTTAGAGAGTGGTAGCTGTGTGGAACGAGCTTCCAGTAGAAGTGGTAGAGGCAGGTTCGGTATTGTCATTTAAAGTACAATTGGATAGGTATATGGACAGGAAAGGAATGGAGGGTTATGGGCTGAGTGTGGGTCAGTGGGACTAGGTGAGAGTAAGCGTTCCACATGGACCAGAAGGGCCAAGATGGCCTGCTTCTGTGCTGTAATTGTTATATGATTATATGGTTATATGTGTAGGCTGGGTGCACCCTTTGCATTGGTCAGTGGCTGGAGTACTGGATAACACAGGGCTGGGGTTAATGGGGTCAGGGGCTCAGGGTTAGGAGTGAAAACAACAGATCAGAGGTCAAAGGCTAACCCCTAGGTCAGAGGTGCAATACACACACACACACACACACACACACACACACACACACACACACACACACACACACACACACACACACATACACACACACACACACACACACACACACACACACACACACACACACACACACACAACCTGAGGGCCAGGTTCACTGATATTTCTTCAGTTATCAAATGTGCTGACCACGCTGAGTGTCAGACACATTAACATTGAGAGGACACGATGCTTCTCACAGTCCATGAGTGATTCGTGAGGGGTTGTTACACTGGACACAGCCCCACAGCACAGGCACCACCCTTGACTGTGGTCCTTCCCCACTGAGCTTTTGCAGTGTCTGCACCGAGCTTCAGTGTATCCCCCAAGCTCGTCCTTCTCAACCCTGGACACCGAGAGACTCCAGAGCACAGTGATATCTGGTGTCTGTGAACCCTGGGCATAGAGACACACCATGTAGACACACACAGGGGCCTGAAATTGAAGCACACAACAAGAGAGAACCCTGGTCTGGAATGGCTAGTGTGTAGAGAGAAACAGGAAGCTTACCAGAATCACAAAACAGACCGGACCCTGGAAACTCCAGTTAAACCCCGACTCGTGCTTCAACCAACAGCTGTGAAAATGGAAGAGTTTCGTCACTGGGTGGCAGTCAGTTTGTGAAATACATTGAGAAAGTCAGCTGATCTACAGTGCAGGAGAGCAGCAGGCAATCTCTGCATGGCAAGATCCCAAAAAAGAGCAGTGCGTTGATGACCAATCATGCCATTGGTTAAGGATGTTGGCCTGAATGTGAAGGAAAATGGCCTGTGCTCTTCTTTGATATAGTTTTGTTTGATAAGTTCTGTCCATCTGAAACTGCAGACAGGACTTGGCTCTGATTGCTCCTCCAGTGACAGCACGTGACAATGTGACTCCCCCTCAGCTCTGAACTGGAACTCAACCTCCGTCCAGAGTTAGGCATCTGCTGTAAAACTGGGAGGGCAGAGCCACTTGAGAGGGATGGGGAGGGTTAGTACCCCGTCTCCCTCTCTGCCCCACCTGCAGAGACTAGGGTTGATAGTAACCAGGTCTCACAGCATCAGGCAGCTGGTGTTTCAACAGAAGCTTTGTTTGCCTCTCTCATTGTGGTCAATCCCAGAAGAAGATGAGGGAATTAGACGACTGGCTCCACAATGTTCTGTGATGCTGTGATATCAGTCAGACTCACTTCTGCAGGTCCTTGGATGGAGATCAGTGGGATATCAGGTCACTGCAAACTCTCCCCTGTGATCACAGGTCAACAGGCTGCAGAAGTGGGTGTTGGATCAGGGTTTAAAGAGCTGTGAACCTAGACTAGGGAAATGGGTTCCAGTCACGGTTGATTGGTAGACTTCTGTTGCCCCTGTGCCTTCTGAGGATTCTCCTCTGGCCCATGGCCAATCTCAGACCTCTCAGTGGTACAGTAGTTGAGATCAGTTGGGACAGGATCTGTCAGCGGTTGAAGCCAAACCCTCCCCAGTCCCTGCCATCATCATAGACAATACCCACAATAACCCTCACAAGTCTTTTCCTTTTTACAAGTTTCATGACAGCTTCCTACACTTCTCCATGCAATCACCACATGGGGAATATTTAATACAAAATTATCAAGGTTTCAGATGAAGGATAGCGGGTGAATTGTATGCTTTGTTCTCAGAGCTGGTACAGGACTCAGCTCACGTCCTGTGTGAGGGCAATGGTGCAGCCAATTGCGCCGCTGCCTCCAGGACCCGGGACAATCCTGACCTCGGTTGTTGTCCAAGTGGAGTTTGCATGTTCTCTCCATCACCACCTCAGGATTTCTCCGAGAGCTCCGGTTTGAACCCACATCCCAACAGTGTGTTATTGACAGTAAATTGCCCCTTGTTGTGGGTGGGTGGAGAAAGCATCAAAGGGGAGTTTATGGCAATTTATGGGAGGATAAGATTCAGGGGTAGAGGGAGATAGGGAGAGGGGCAATGGGACTGATGGGCCAAATCCACAGGAAACCAGCATGGACCAGATGGAAGGAAAGGCTCTTTCTGCATCAGTCGGTTGTATCACTCTATCACATTTTCTTATCATTTAATACTCACATGGTCTCTGTTCCATAGCCTCCGTGATTTATTGCCGCTGAGATAATGACGATCACAGCAGGAACAGCATAAGCAGAAACGTACAGGTATCTTGGTTTGATGATATGTCTGCGAGTGTAATTGGTGACTGTCAGGTGACTGGATGTGATGAAAAGCTGCAAACTGTCCAGGAACATCCAGACGAAGACAACAAGGAAGAGGTAATGCAGACACCCGGCAATCAGGGCGCACACAACCTAAAGAAAGAGGCAACACAGTGGATAGTGAGCAGCTCGGGGCAAAAGCAGAGGGCAGTCAGAGACAGGGACGCAGGCAGGAACATGCAGAGACACACAGACGGTTATAGACAAGTGGAAAGAAACAGAGAGAGATAACCACAGCTAAAGATATTCACACAGACACAGTGAAAAACACAGAGTCAGAAACGGACTGACATTGGAACTGGAACACAGAGCGAAACACAACGTTTTCCAGCTCCCCCTTACGTCTTCTCTTCTCCTCACCTGCCCATAACTTCCCTCTAGTTCCCATCCTTCCACTTCCCCCAAGCTCCACATTCCTGTCCGATCAGATTCCTTTTCCTTCTGCCCTTTAACATTTACACCTATCACCTCCCAGCTGCTGTATTCGTACCCCACACTCCCCACCACCCACACTCCTTCCCCTTCACCTCATCTCACCTATCACCTCCCAGCTGCTGTATTCGTACCTGACACTCCCCACCACCCACACTCCTTCCCCTTCACCTCATCTTACCTATCACCTGCCAGCTTGTATTCCTTCCCCCTCCTCTCCCTCTGATTCTGACATCTGCCACTTTCCTTTCCAATCCTGATGAAGGGTCTCAGCCTGAAATCTCAACTGTTTATTCCCCTCCATAGATGCTGCCTGACCCGCTAAGTTTCTCCAGCGTTTTGTGTGTGTAACTCAGAGATACTAACACAGAGACACTGAAATAAACCAGTACACCAACACATGTACACAATGGAAGAGATAATGTGCAAACATATAAAGAACACGGTGGTGATACACACCAAAGATTTATTAATGAGTAGTAATTCAGTGATACAATTAGAATAATACACAAAGGAGATGGAGGAACTCCAAGGGTCAGTAGGTATCTATGAAGGGACACAGACATTAGACGTTTCACATTGCCTGACCTCCTCTGTTCCTCCAGCTCCTTTGTGATTTGCTCCAGGTTTCCAGTGTTTACAAACTCTTGTGAGTCCATAAACTTAGAACAACTTCGGTACTTTTACAAAATATCTTGTTGCAGCTCCAGATCTGCAAAGTGTGCTGATGTCACTCATTCTCCAGTGACCGGGAAACTCAGTGACACGGTTAATCCACTGCACCCCAGGGCGAATGTGAATGGGGAGGTTTGATGTGTCCCGTGAGGTCATTGGGCAGGAGGGCAGAGGGAGAGAAAGGGCAACGTTCTGTGTTGACAAGACTGTGGGGAAGGGGAGGGTCTCCAATGCTCGGAGGCTTTGGCCACCATTGCAATGAGGATCTGGTCATGATGGGCCAACGGAAGGAGAGGACACCAGAGGAGAGTGGTGGGAGAGCATGGACTGAGATCCCACCACTCCCACATTAAGTCTTGCTTTGCTGCAGAATTTGACTAACTGCACATTCAGAAGACATCTGAGAATTAGAGGTGGTAATTTGGATTTCTTACCGGCTGTTTAATCCGTATTCCGATCAGAAAGATGAACTGTGCCAGGAAGAGGGTGATACTTAGGTGCTTGTGGAGATTGGTGTTAGCATTCTGGATGGATTTGCAGTTGACAAATACGGCGATGGAGGCAGCGAGGCAGAACAGGGAGATGATGAGGCCGATGTAGGTGATCACCTCCCAGTGCCTGTCGTCAATCTGCAAGCACAAAGTGGGGAACCACGCTCAGTAATCGGCTGTGATAGAGTCTCCAGGGACAGCATTAGACAGAGTTACTGCAAGTTCACACTCATGGGATGTCCAGCCCCTACAGTCCTGTGTCAGTGATTCTGTTCCACACATGGCTCCTCCATCTTCTCTTTATACAACCCATCAATACACCCCTCCACCACTTATCGCTAGATCCTGACAATCTAGGATCTCCGATTCTGATCCCTTAATCTCTAAGCTTAAAGCAAGATTCGCTTAATTTGTCGTATGTAAACATCAGTACATATTGTGAAATGTGTTATTTTATGTTGATAAACAACCCAGACCGAGGATCGTGCTGGGAGCAGCTGACAAATGCTGCCACTCTTCCAGCACTAATTTAGCATGTCCACAACTCACTAACCCGAACCCAAACGTATGTCATCGGAACGTGGGAGGTAATCGTAGCACCCGGAGGCAACTCTCGCAGTCACGGTGAGAAAGTACAAACCCCTTACAGGCAGTGGTGGGAATCAAACCACAACTGGTGATCACTGGTGGTACAAAGCGATTGTGCTCACCACTACACTACCGTGTTGCCCACATCTGATACCGTACTGTATCCCTGGCACAACTAATAAAGGCAGGAACGCTACAGTGCCACCCATAACTAATACCGTACCATAACCTTGGCACGTCTAACAAAGGTAGGAGCAATAATTGATCTGCTGGAGGAACTCAGCGGGTTAGGCAGCATCGGTGGTCCTTGAATTATCTGTAATAAGGGTAGGAATTACAGCATAAATGGTGAGGACCTGGTGTGTGGAGGAACAGTGTGTACAAGTCAATGTATTCCCAAAGGTGGAAATAAAGGTCGCTAAGGCAGTAAAGAAAGCATGGGTTAATTCCCAGCATTAGTCAAGGAATAAAATATAAGTACAGTACAGACAGGAAATGGTAAACTTTAAGCAACATTGTGTAGACCACAGCTAGAGTGCTGCTGAGTGAGCTTCTGGACTTGTTCTCTGAAACTGAGGCTACGTAATTTCCTGAGAAATGGTGACAGAGCGACTCCTCCTCTTACAAGCCCCTTACCAACATTTGGCAGTTATCCTGTCTTCCTCCGCACTATGGGAAACTGTCATGAAATGTCGAAATGCAGTCGCAGAGGTTGAGCAGGTGGGGTAAGGAATTTGAAGGGATTTGTGGAAGGATTGTTTTCACCCAATGGGACACACTGCCTTGAGGGGGTGACAGAGGCAGGTGCATCACCACATTTCAGCGACATCTAGATGAGGATTTGTATCACCAGTATATAGAAAGCTACAAAACAAATTTTAATGTAGGTGACCCTCGATGATCAGCATGGCGAATGTGGGCTGAAGGGTCTGTTTCTGTGTTTGTGTCTCTCTCACTCTGACTCTCTTCATTCACCCCTTTTCATCTGACTACAGATTTTTCTATTGAATGATTTCTTACCTCAATCTGAACTGGAGCCATTAAAACAGCAAAGCTTGTCAGATGGTTACACTGGCAGATTACATGGGTCTGATTGGAATGGATCCGTTCACAACCATCAGATAACCAGACACTTCTCTCTTTGGTATTATTCCAATAGACACATTCTGACTCTTCACCATCTTCCTTTTCCTGTTTCCAGATAGGAACATATTCTTTTAACCATTATTGAAAATATTCTCATTTCATTTTCATTTTTAGAAACGGGTATTTTCCTTTCAATGAAATGGTGGTTGTACTTTGTAACCAGTTACTCAATGACCTGAGAAATGACAGCAAGGGACTCCTCCTTTGATGTGTCTCACCACCAGTCTCTAAACATTCCCCCTTCTCTCTCAGGTGAGGGATCTCCACTTCCTCTATCAGGCCCCATTGTACTGTCCCTGAGTAATGGTGACTGGAAAGGCCACCATAAACTGACCTGAAATGGCCCAAACCCAGTTTCCATGGAAATGTTATACCTAAACCCAGGATCTGTGCCTGTTCAGCCTCCCATTTTTAGCAGGAAGTTCATTTTCAATTGGGGAACATCACAGATTGTATCTACAAACCTGGTTGAGTTTCAGAGTCAAATTGAACTTTTCCTTCCGATTAGAGCTGATGGCCTTGTTGCTGATGGTGGCGGCTATCACCTTGGAGTTTAATGACACATTGTTCTGAGATGGACGGCCGCCTTTAACCTCTTGGTTCAGCAGGGATTCCAAGTCTTTGAATACAATTAAGGAAAAGGCCTGAAACTCTGTGGAGATAATAGATCAGCCTTTGGTGAATGTGGAGAGACATCACAGAAACACTCCAGCAGCTGGATATAAAGGCAGATCAACACAAAACATGTCCATTGCAGTAGCGCTTTGTAAGTCTTTTGAGTATTAAAATCAGCTGTCAATGGGGATGGACAAGGAGACCATCATGTGGGTTGCCCTATCGTGGAAAGTTAATTTGTGTTGATTAAGCTACACTCTTCCGGGTAAATGGGAGTCTATCACATTCCTGACCTGTGTCTTGTGGATGATTCAAAATCTGGAGGTCCACAGAAAATGGTGCGTTTCTGGGAAAGATAAGACCATAAGACAAAGGTGCAGAATTAGGCCAATTTGTTGTATAGTCAAGATAGTTATGGGAGTCAGACCTTTTCCCACCCTGCCCACTGCAAGAATGCCATTCCCTATTCCCAGTTCCTCCGTCTCTGCCGCATCTGCTTCCAGAATGAGGCTTTCCATTCCAGGACTTCTCAAATGTTCTCTTTCTTTCAGGATCGTGGTTTCCCTTCTGCTGTCATCAAAGATGCCCTCACCCGCATCTCCTCCACTTCCCACACTTCAGCACTTAACCCATCCTCCCGTCACCACAACAGGGACAGGGTTCCCCTTGTCCTCACCTACCACTCCACCAGCCTCTGGATCCAACACATTATCCTCCGCAACTTCCGCCACCTTCAACAGGACCCCACCACCAAGCACATCTGTCCCTCCCTACCCCTCTCAGCTTTTTGCAGGGATCATTCCCTCTGCAACTACCTGATCCACACGTCCCTCCCCATAGAACTCCCACCTGGCACTTATTCCTGCAAGCGCAAATGCTACACCTGTCCCCACACCTCCCCCTTTACCACCATTCCGGGCCCCAGACAGTCCTTCCAAGTGAGGCAACACTTCACCTGCGAGTCTGCTGGAGTCGTCTATTGCATCCGGTGCTCCCGGTGCGGCCTCCTCTACATCGGCGAGACCAGACACAGATTGGGGGACCGCTTCGTTGAGCACCTCCGCTCCATCTGTCACAATAGACAGGACCTCCCGGTTGCCACCCACTTCAAATCTGCCTCTCATTCCCATCTAAATATGTCCATACATGGCCTCCTCTACTGCCATGATGAGGCCAAACTCAGGTTGGAGGAGCAACACCTCATCTACCGTCTGGGTAGACTCCAGCCTGGTGGTATGAACACTGAATTCTCCAATTTCCGGTAATTCCCTCCCCCTCCATCTATCCCAGGTCCCTCTCTGCCTCTCTGCCCTTTCAACTTTCTGCTTCTTTATCTCTACAGTTCTTTCATGCTTATCCCCTCCCCCTCCCCCCTTTATCGTTCCTCTGATTGGTTTTCCACCTGGTGCCTCTAGGCCCTACCCCCTCCCCATCTCTATTACTGGGCTTCGGCCCACTCTTCCCCCCCATTCATGATGAAGGGTCTCAGCCCGAAACGTTGGCTACTCTTTTCTCATGGATGCTGCCTGACCTGCTGAGTTCTACCAGCGTTGTGTACGTATTCTTTGATCCACAGCATCTGCAGTTGTATTTTTGTGGGTTTCTTTCCTTGCAAAAGGCTTCTAGTTCTGTGAGATTCTTAGGCCATTTTACATACACTGTTCTTTTGACGTCTATCCACAGATTTTCGATGATGTTTAGGTCGGGGGAGCATGATAGTTATGACAAAACCTTCAGCTTGCACCTCTTGAGGTAGTCCATTGTGGATTTTGAGGTGTGTTTAGGATCATTATGCGGTTGTAGAATCCATCCTCTTTTTACAGACGGTGTGATATTTGCTGGTTTTTAATTGAATTCATTCTTCCCTCTACCAGTGAAATCCTCCCCGTGCCACTGGCTGCAGCACAAGCCCAAAGCATGATCGATCCACCCCCGTGTTTAACAGTTGGAGAGGTGTTCTTTTCATGAAATTCTGCATCCTTTTTTCTCCAAACATACCTTTGTTCATTGCGGCCAAAAAGTTCTACTTTAACTTCATCAGTCCACAGGACTTATTTCCAAAATGCATCAGGCTTGTTTAGATGTTCCTTTGCAAACTTCTGACACTGAATTTTGAGGGGTGAGGACACAGGGAAGGTTTCCTTCTGATGACTCTTCCATGAAGGTCATATTTGTACAGGTGTCACTGCTCAGTAATACAGTGTACCACCACTCAAGATTCTGCTAAATCTTCCTGAAGGTCTTTTGCTGTCAAACGGGGGTTTTGATTTGACTTTCTAGCAATTCTCCGAGCAGTTCTTTCAGAAAGTTTTCTTGGTCTTCCAGACCTCAACTTGACCTCCACTGCTCCTGTTAACTACCATTTCTTAATTACATTACGAATTGAGAAAACAGCTACCTGAAAACTCTTTGCTATCTTTTTATAGACTTCTCCTGCTTTGTGGGCATCATTTATTTTAATTTTCAGAGTGCTAGGCTGCTGCTTAGAGGAGCCCATGGCTGCTGAATGTTGGGACGAGGTTTGAGGAGTCAGGGTATTTATAAAGCTTTGAAATTTGCCTCATCTGGCCTTTCCTAATGATGACTGTGAACAACCCTAACAAGCTAATTAAGGTCTGAGACCTAGGTAAAAGTTATCTGAGAGCTCAAATCTTTTGAGGCGCCCAAACTTTTGAAGGGTGCTCCTTTCCTTTTTTTCACTCCAAAAATTAATACAAAACAAAGATAATACACTAATCTTGATTAAAATGTTGAAAATTAACTTTATGCCTTTAGGAGATCAGTTCATCTTCTACTCACTTCTATTCACAGTAACAGAAATTTTGACCGGGGTGCCCAAACTTTTGCATTCCACTGTATCTCACTCCTGTACACCTCTTCATCTTCATCTGAAATTCTGTCAATAATAGTTGTGTTGTCAGCAAATTTATAGATAGAATTTGAGCTGTGCCTAGCCACACAGTCATGGGTGTAGAGAGCGTAGAGCAGTGGGTAAGCACGCATCCCTGAGGTGCACCAGTCTTGATTATCAGCAAGGAGGAGGTTATTTCCAATCTGCACTGACTGTGGTCTCCCAATGAGGAAGTCAAGGATCCAGTTGCAGAGAGAGGTACAAAAGCCCAGGTTTTGGAGACTGTTGATCAGAATTAAAGGTATGATTGTGTTGAACGCTGAGCTGGGATCAATAAACAGCAGCCTGACGTAAGTGTTGCTGTTATTCAGGTGATCCAAGGCCAATTGGAGAGCCAGTGAGATTGCATCCTATTGTCTGTGGCAAATTAATTCAACAGATTCTCCACCCTCTGGCTAAATAAATCCCTCCTAATCTCCATTCTGAAGGGATGTCCTTCTATTCTGAGGCTGTGCTCTGTGTGCAAGACACTCCCACAACAGAAAGCATCCTCTCCACATCCACACTTTCTAGGCCTTTGAATATTCGATATGTTTCAGTGAGATCTGCTCTCAGTCTTCTAAATTTCAGTGAATACAGGCCCAGGGCTATCAAACTGCCTCATATGTTAACCCTTTCATTCCCACATTCATTTTATTGAATCTCATGTTGACCTACTCCATGATCAGATGAGCAGATATCTTGAATTTAGCAAATATCTGTCAGTCTGATACTGAGTTGTCTTAGATTAATACAGAGTTTTATACCATAAATTTGATCTTAATGTTGATTACACATAGATTAAAATCAATGGCCAAACACTGCTCATTCTAAACGACGTTTGATTTCTACTCAAGGCAGAATTGTCTTCACCGAGGTTTACACAATAAGATCAAACACAGCAGCATATTTTGATGTAGCGGAACACAGACTGATCCCACAGAGTAATAGTTCAGTCAACAACCTGGACAAGGTAGAACATCCCCTGTGAATGAGTCCGTAAATCACTGGCCAAACTCATTCTTATACCGTGTACACAAGCATGGGAAAGAGACAGAAAACTTACCAGTGTTATTTTCTCCAGCAATGGTTTTCCAGTTCATCTCAAAGGAATTATTCTGAGTTTCCAATTTCACCAGTTGGTCTCCACTTGCATTGTTCCTTTCAGGCACCTTGACCGTAAGAACTATGAGGAAAGTTACAATAAGGTGAAGCATTCAGAGGCAAAAGGGATGTCCTCATTTTTTTTTCTTCCCTCTCTCCCTCTCTACCTCTACCTCTATGAACAATAATTCTCTGCAAGGTCTTGTTCAGGCTTTCTGAGAATCCCATCTGATGGATACAATTTGGGCTTTCTTAGGCTGAGTTAGCTTATTGGAGTAAGAAAGCAATTAGACTCAAGTTCCCACAGAACTGAGAGAAAATACTCATGCATGTTCTTCACCCTCTGGGGGCACTGATCAAAAGCAGGTAAAATGATAAATTCTGGCTCAAATATGTTAGTTCACCAGGTCTAATATCTTACCAACACTTCTTATCCTTGGCACAGACAGTGATCTTGACTCCTTACCAGAGATAGTGAGGATTCCTGTTCCCATATCACAAGCACAGAACCTACACTGAAGTTTCATGATTTTAGTCTTTTTCTCAACATCAAAACATCCTTCTAGATGTTATTTTTGATGTATGGTGGAACCTCTATAAAGGATAATTGAACTACCTTGTATTTGGTTACCATGCTTAGAGGGAGCGAAGAGAAGATAAAGCAGGAAGATGCAGTCGATAAGGAACATCAGATCCATTGACACACCAGAGAATGTGGCATTGTTCTTCTTTAGCAGTGAAGGGTGAGGCATAATTTGATAAAAATCTTCAGAATTGGCAATGGTTTGGGCAGAGTTAATGAAGAGAATGGTCTTCCATTGAAGAAGGGTGGAGAACCAAAAACCAGAGATTTAAAGGTGATTATTGTTGAACCAGGGGTGCCAGGAGAGACAGCCTTTCCACACAGTGAGTGGTCTCAGAACCCACTGCATGGATGGGAAGTGGAACTGTTTCATCATGAGCTTTCAAATAGGAGAACACATGGAGTGTTGGAGAGAAAATAATTATATGGCTATCAAGAAACAGGGGATGAGCAGACTGTAATGTCCCTGGGTTCAATGGGTAGAATGGCCTTCTGCACAACGTTTCTATGATACTACACTGTGGGTGAATACTTTGGAGTAGTTTGTTTGCAGACAGTGAGGTCACAAGTAAATTAAATAGCTCATTATATAATGTGAATGAGGGTTTGTGGATAATCTTGTCCGGGACCTTTGGTAGAATTCTCCTGGTCTTCTATGATATAGTGTCCTGTATTCTCACCAACTGAGCAAATGACAGAATGTCCCATACAAAATGAGGCACCTTTGACAGGGTGGCACCCTCTCAGATCTGCACTGGATGGGAGCCTGGACATTGTGAGCTACAGGCAGCAGTGAGGGTGAGGGTAACATGTGCAACACATGAGAGTGGACACTCACAATCAGTGATGTGGCATGTTTCAGCACAGCCTTCCAAAGCAAATCAGAAATAAAAGCTGGAAATGTTGGTAAATTCAGCAGGTCAGGCAGAAACATTAGAATGAAAAATGGTTAACCTCTTCAGCATGAAACATTAACTATTTATCTTTCCAGAAATGCAGCCTGAACTACCGACTACTTCGAGCATTTTTCTTTCTTCCACATTTCCTCTAGCTTGGTTGATTTTTAAGCGTTAGAAATATTAAACAAAGGTTTCTATCAAGAGCCAACATGTAATCATTTTCAAAACCAGCTAATTATTGAGAAAGTAATCACCACATTCCCTTTCCTTAACTTGAAACTAGTTTTGCAGACCCAATAACTAGCTTTGAGGACCTTTGCCCCAGTGGTCAATGTTTTCAGTGTCCAATACTTTACCAAAAGAGTTTGTTTCTATGGTCTCTGCCTTTGAACTGGGTAGTTTCAGGGCAATCGCCATTGCCATGTTCTCCAAGAGGTCCACTGTGGCCGTTGCCATCTCCAGCCTTTGAGTGGTCTGCATGCTATCCAGCCGCGAACTATTAAGAACATCGTTTACAAATGCTGTTATATCCTAGAGATGAAAATGAACACCTCATCAATTGAGAACCAAAATACTACAGATGTTGAATGTCTGGGAAAAAAATGGAACATGCTGGTTTTCTAATGAAGGATCATTGAGCAAGAACATTAATCCTGTTTCCCTCTCCACAAATGCTGGCTGACCTGCAGAGTCCAGCAATTTCCATTTGCTCTTCCCCCAGTTCTGTGGAAGGGTGACTGACACAAAATGTTGACTGGTTTCTCTTTCCATCGATACTGCCAGACTGGCTGAGTTTATCCAGCTTCTTTTAAACTTTGCTAGGGGCTAGCGGTGGAAAGAGTGAGAAGCTTCACGCCCCTGGGTGTCGACATCTTAGAGATTCTATTCTGGGCCCAACACATTAATGTGATCATGAAGGCACATTGGTAGCTATGCTTCATCAGGAGTTTGAGAGATTTGCTATGACACCAAACCTTCCAGCAGTTATATGCAATGAATTCTGCCAGATTCCAGTACTGCGTGGAATTGAGGCTCTAAAAACAGGATTGAACGAGACTGAAAAGGGTTGTCCACTCTGCCAGACCTATCATGGGTACAACCCTTCCCACCATTGAGGACATCTTCAAAAGGTAGTGCCTGAAGAATGCAGCATCCATCACTCAGGACCATCACCACCAGGACAAGCTCTCTTCTCATAACTACCATCAAGGAGATAGAGAAGCCTAAAGATGCACACTCAACATTTCAGGAACAGCTTCTTTCACCACCATCAGATTTCTGAATGGTCCGTGATCCTCACTATTCCACTTTTGCACTATTTGTTTATAATAATTTAAAAGTTCAAAGTACATTTAATATCAAAGAATATATAATATATACAACCTTAAAATTAATTTCCTTACAGGTAGCCACAAAACAAAGAAATCCAATAGAGCCCATTAAAAATGAAGACTGTCAAATTATTATAATAATTAGTTATGTTTTGTACTGTACAACTGCTCAAAACAACAGATTTCATGACATGTCAGTGATTCTGTGATTCTCAACACTGATCTGACTCGACAACCAAAAGAATCTCTTTCAAGGACCCTACTACTCAGTATTATTTATTTACATTTTTCATTATTTACATAATTTATTCTCTTTAACATGTTGGTAATTTGTCACATTTTGGTATTTGTGGTTCTTAATAACTTCTATTGTATTTCTTTATTTTCCAGTGAATGTTTTCAAGGAAATGAATCTCAGTGTTGTATATGGTGATGTATATGTTCTTTGATAATAAACTTACTTTGAAAATTGGCAGTTCTATTAGTTTTCCATGACTGTTTATTTTCTTGGGGCTATTGAAAGTTCCCTTCTTTATGGAAAGATTTGTATCCCTTCCTGTTTTTATTCCTACTGCACTAATTGTTGAATCTTTCTCCACCTACATTCTTTTTCACTCTCATTTCTATTACAACTCCCCTTTCCTCTCCCTTCACTTCACATCTTTGATTTCCTCTTTTTCTCCATCGTCTTCTGTTCCCTTGCTCCCACTTTCTCAACCCTTTCTCTTTTTCTACCTGTTTTGGACTCCCTTTGCCTCCTCCATCATTCTTTGGTAACTATCCCAGTACAGACAATGTGTGGGCAAGAGCAATGTTGTGTTGTGAATTTCCTATGAATCAATGAGAAAGGTGCTGTAAGAACATTCCACCATTCCGTAACACCCATGTAACCTAACTCCATCTGGTGATCTTCCCCCATCCCGTTACTACCTCCAGTTAACAAAACCCATCCCTCGTGGGTCTAGAATCCACCTTTGACCCAACATTGATGGGTCACTGAGGAGTGTTCTGCGTTTCCGCCATCATCTGAGTGTACAAGTCTTTTCAAGTTTCACTCCTGAAAGGCATGGCTCTAACTTTCAGATTCTGCCCTCTTGTTCTGCTCTCCCTACCCCGACCACACTCCATACTCCCTCCATTCACATCTACTCCTCTCCAGCTCTGTTTTCCATAATACATAGATCATAGCACAGTACAGCACAGGAACAGGCCATTCAGCCCACAATATCTGTGCTGAACATGATGCCAAATTAAAACCATTTCTCTTCTATCTCCACATGATCTATATCCCTCCATTCCCTGAAACATCATGTGTTTATTGAATAGTGTCTTAAACACCACTATTCACACCATTACCTCTGGCAGCCTGTTCCTGACATCCAACACTCTGTGTAAAAACCTGTCCCACACATCTGTTTTAAACTTCCCCACTCTCACCTTAAATGCTTGTCCTACAGTATTTGGTGTTTCTACCCTGGAAGAAAGTATCTGTTCAACTTCCTTCCCAACTTTCTTCCAAATACATCTGGTCCATTGTTACTGATGTTTCTGGATGTTAAAAGACCTTTACATATCTTCTGTGCTCTCTACTCCAAGGAAGCTAACTTTAACAATCATTCCTCAGTCAAAATCCTCCTGACTATATCCTTGTAAATATTCTCTTTACTCTCTCCACCTCAGGGACACACCACTTTTACCCCAGGATAAAATTGTTGGGCGTCTAATTCCTTACCTTGGTATCGTTTGTCCCACTGAAATTCTGACAGATTTTACCACGGTAGCAATCAGCTAACTTCAGCATATCTGCAGAGTTTAACTGGGCAGAGGAAGAAGACAACAGTTAAATATAATGCAACAACCAAACAGAGAAATAATCAAGAGTAACAAGCAATCCGAAAAAAAAGTCTGAAAATGAAGCCTCTAAAACTCCTTGGCTTCACAGGTGAATCTAACACAACTTCTGATGGCAACTTTCACTGGAGGTCACGGGGTCAATAAAAAGACACTTCTGTGCAAGGAAAAGCAGAAAGGAATGGCCTAAAATATCCTTTATAAGGTCCAGCAGAACTGTGGTACAGATCTTGGCCAAACAATCCATAGGCATGGACCAACAGTCAGCTGATCAAGTTGAAATTCAGTCATAAATTCAGATATCATGGAAACAGACCCTTCAGCCCACTGAGTGGATGCTGACCCTCAAACTCCCATTGATGCTAATGTTAAACTCATTCCTTTATATTTTCTTTACATTATGATAGAGACATTTAAGAGGTTCTTAGATAAGAACAGGAACGTGCAGAGAATCAGGGCTATGGACATTGTGTAGGCAGAACGGATTAGTTTAGTTTGGTGTTTAATAAGTTCAGCACAACATTGCAGGGTGAAGGGCCTGTTGCTCTGCCATACTGTTCCACTTTCCAGATCCAACAATATTCCCTACATGCTACCCTTCAACAACGCACTAGGGGCAATTTACAGCTGATAATTAATGTACCAAATTGCACATCTTTGGGATGTGGGAGAAAACTGGAGCTCCTGGGAGAGTCCACAGGGTCAGAGAGCAATTGTGCAAACTCCACACAGACAGTGCTGAAGATCTGAATTGAACCCAGGACACCAGGTGTATAAGGCAGGAACTATATCAGCTGCTGCACTGTGCTGTCTCACTGTTCCAAGCTTACACTGGTGTCACTTCCCCATCGTTCCTAAACTACAGTGACGACTGCATTGGTGCTGCTTCTTGGACCCATGACTAGCTTTACCTCCAACTTCCAACCTGCCTTCAAATTTACCTGGTCCATTTCTGACACTTTCCTCCCCTTTCTTGATCTCGCTGTCCTTATCTCTGGAGACAGTTTATCCACTGATGTCTATTACAAACCTCTGACTCTCATAGCTACCTTGCCCATAACTCTTCCCACCCTGTTACCTTTAAAAATACCATCCCCTTCTCTCAATTCCTCAGTCCACCGCATCTGCTCTCAGGATGAGGCTTTTCATTCCAGAATGAAACAGATATCCGCCTTTTTCAAAGAAAGGGTCTTCCCTTCCTCCACTATCAATTCGTCCCTCAACCACGTGTCTGTCCTCACCCCATCCTTCCGCCACCCGACTGAGGATAGGGCTCCTTATGTCCTTAACTACCACCCCACCAGCCTCTGCATCCAGCACATAATTCTCAGTAAATTCTGCCAACTCCAGTGGGGTTACACCATCAAGCACATCTTTCCCTTCCCCCCCACTTTCTGCTGTCCGTGGGGGTCACTCCTTATGTGACTCCCTTGTCCATTTGTCTGTCCCTCCTCCCTCACTACCATCCAGGGCCCCAAACAGTCCTTCCAGGTGAGGCGACACTTCACCCGTGAGCCGGCTGGGGTCATCTACTGTATCTGGTGCTTCCAGTGTGGCCTCTTGTGGGACCCGATGTAGATTGGGGGTCTGCTTCGCCAAGCATCTATGCTCCGTTTGCCAGTAAAAGAGAGATCTCCCAGTGGCTACTTTCCATTTTAATTCCACTTCCCGTTCCCAATCCAACATGTCCATCCATGGTCCTCTCTACTGATGTGATGAGGCCACACTCAGGTTGAAGGTTATATTCCATCTGGGTAGCATCCAACATTGATTTCTTAAACTTCAGGTAATGACCCCCCCCCCCCCCCCACTCCACCTTCTCTATTTCCCATTCTGATTTCCCTCTCTCATCTTTTCTCCTTGCCTGGTCGTCACCTCCCTCCAGTGCTCCTTCTCCTTTTCTTTCTTCCATGGCCTTCTATCCTCTCCTATTAGATTCCCCCTTCTCCAGGCCGGTATCTCTTTCATCAATCAACTTCCCAACTCTTTAATTCACCTCTCCACTTCAGCTTGGGTTTTTCGTTCCCCACCCTCCCACTCTCTTACTCTGACTCCTCATCTTTTTTCTCCAGTCCTGCTGAAGGGTTTCGGCCCGAAACGTCAACTGTGCTCTTTTCCATAGATACTGCCTGACCTGCTGAGCTCCTCCAGCATTTTGTGTGTGTTGCTTGGATTTCTAGCATCTGCAGATCTTTTTCTTGTTTGTGATCAGAATAAAAAGGAATGAGTCTTGGATTAGTACAAATCGAGATGAGCAACGGATGTTTGCCAAGCAACCAACATCCACATCTAGAGAGTAACTTGAGCACTCTCAACTTGCTTTAATGCAAAATCAGCAAGCTGGAATTAGACAGAATATTCTCACAAAGAGTGAGGAACAGTGTTTAATCTGGTGGGTGAAAAGAAGACATGAATGTAGAAGAGGGTGAAGGGCAGACACAGGAAGAATGATACATCTAGTGAGGACTGCAAACAATGGAAAACATTCCAACATATCTACATTCGGGGATAATGGAAGTTAAGTTTGCGCCTTGGAGAAACAGAGTGAGTTCTCATACCTGCTGGGCGTTTGCTGAATAATCCAAGTTGCACTGCGACGGCGTAGAGTTCTGCTTCTCAGAGACAGTACAGGAAAGTGGATCCACTGGAATGAAGATGGCATTTTAGAGATCAGTGCGTCTACCTGCCAACTCTACCCCCACCTTCCTGCTGTTTACCGATCAGACAGGGAAGCGCTGACCTCTGTAACTCCAAGCTGGTGTACTCCCACAACGAGCAGCATCAGACCCGGACACACAGGACTGTGACTCGACGCCACATCTTCCTGACCTCAAGAACAACTGTGGATGCCTCGTCCAATCCCACACTCACTGGCACCCAAAGGAACCGATACCATGGTTGGCACTGTACTTGTAATGTTGGCACAAGCCACACTAATGTGGAAATGTTGATATGGGCCTCATTGCTGGTTTGGGAGGGACAATTTGTAAACATCTCCACAGCCATGAAAACAGTTAAATGTGTAAGTGATCAGCCCTCTCAGGTTGGAGGAACAACACCTCATATTCTGTCTGGTTAGCCTCCAACCTGACAGCATAAACACTGAATTCTCAAACTCCCAGTAATTTCTCACCCTCCCCCTTCTCTCTTTTCCATTCACTACGCTGGCTCTCCTCTTATCCCTTCTCTTCTCCTCATGACCCTCATGTGGAGGAAAGGGCTTGAAGACTAGGGGTTGGCCGAACCGTGGGGAGAGCATGAGGAAAAAATAGAATGAGTCTGTCTTACAATAGATCATATCATCAATGAGGAACCGATTATATAGGTGCTAATTGTCTGAGAGGTAATGTGATTATTTGGTACCCTGAGCAATGAGGAACCGATTGTATTGGTACTAACATTGTATAAATTGTGGAAACAGTGTCTGGAGACCGGCTGACCTCGTGTGATTAGATTTACTGTATAAATTTGAATTGTAACCTCATGTTGATGGAGACATGCCCGTGAATTCACAATTTAAGGCGGTAACTAGCTTTGAGCCTACTTTCTCTATGATCAGTACTAAATTCTCTAACAGAATCTGGCAACGAGGATGGGATCCCTATGACATGTGATCCCAATGAACCCATCGGAGAAACTTTCTTATCATCAACACCAGACCAGCATACCCACCCATGAGACTTGCTTGAAAGATAGAGGTCAGACCGGGGTAGGGACCGGAGCTGCCCCATACAAGCCAGTGATCATCTCTGAGTTCAGACTCAGAACAAGACAGGCTTTGGAAGAAGAGTCCTGAGAGCTCTGATTAAAAGACGGTATTAAAACAAAGGCAATTAAAGGATGGTGTTAAAATGAAGGCAACTGAGACCTTAAGATTACAACCTGGATCCATTGGCCAATGGAAAAGAAATTATATGGAGAATATGATTGTATGTCTTTGAGTGTATGCCTCTGTTTGTCTTAAGTGTTTACGTCCTTTGTAGAGAACAGTTAACAGGCAAGTAAAACGGGTAACAGGAACGGCAAGCCCCAGAAAGGGATTCGGAAAAAGAATTCTGGATCAACGCCAGAAGCCAGGACTCAGCCTGTTGATCCCTTAACAATAGCACTCACGAACAGGAACACCCGATAGAAGATAGAAAAAAAAATAGGATTGACCCAGCCTCACTCATTACTGTTCTCTACACACTCAACAGTGACCGAGCCTCAGCCTCCACTCCCACTAACCCCTACTTAACCCTTCTGTCTCTAACACATATTGCACTGACACAGCCTCCACTACCCCACTGTCCCTACACTTTCCACACTGACCCAGCCTCATTCCCCATTGTCCCTGACACACCCACACTGACCCAGCCTCATTCCCCACTGTCCCCGACACAATCCACACTGACCCAGCCTCATTCCCCACTGTCCCTGACACACCCACACTGACCCAGCCTCATTCCCCACTGTCCCTGACACACTCCACACTGACCCAGCCCCAGCCTCATTCCTCACATTCCACTACACACCCCAAAGTGTCTCCTTGACAGTCAGTGATACTCAGAAACTTGTAGAGACACAAGATGCTCTGCAGATTCTGGAAATCCAGAGCAAGACACCTACAACTCAGCAGCTTTGTCAGAGACTGTGTAGGGAGAAATGGAGTTGATGTTTCAAAGTTTAAAACTCTTCATTAGCACAAATTCTTTTTCTTTGCACAGGTTCTGGGGACTTCTGTAATGGTTTCCAGCATTGCTTGTCCTGATTCTCAGCTCTCAGTAATCATTCTATTATCACCTGTACAGGCCAGCTGAGTGTCTCCCTGCTTCTGGTGATATCCAGCTTTGCAGACGCAGTAAAAAGACCCAAAGGAGTTACGACAGGTCATGTTCACTCCGCACGCATTTTTATCCTGGCATTCATCCACATCTGTTGTAGAGAGGAAGAGAGGTACAAATATTACCAACACAGATGTAGTCATAGAGTCATAGGGGACTACAGCACAGAAACAGGCCCTGCTGCCCATCTAGTCTGTGCTGAACTGTTATTCTGTCAGCCCCATTGACCTGCACCCAGAACATAGCCCTCCATACCCCTCGCATCTATGTACGTATTCAAATTTTCTGTTAAATGTTGAAATTGACCCCTCTTCTAATACACCCTAGGCTCGTTATATGCAGGGGATACATTCCTCACAGTCAACTCATAATGTGAATATGCATAATGTGAATAATTATTTAAATGGAGAAAATAGGGATGTGTTCTGGAGGGCTTCCTAAATATGTTTTATCTGTAATTTATTCACATTTTCATACCAATACGACACAAAAGCAGTACCACAAGGTAACATTCATATTATATTTCATCAATTTAAGCTAATATTCAATGTAATAAATCATAGAAAGTTAACATACTAGGGTGTATAGTACTCAAACCCTTAAGAGCATGGGGGTTTAGAGAATGGTAATCTAAGGCTACATCCATACCAGACCAGATAATTTTGAAAACGCCGGTTTTGCGTGAAAACGATAGGTGTCCACACTATGCGTTTTTGAGAATATCTCTATCCACATTGAAACGGAGATTTCAGTGAATCTCCTCCTACTGCACATGCGCAATACACATCTACCGAAAACAAGCAATATGTTTGGTGTCAAATCTCGCCGTGAAAGTGCACATTTGTGTAGTTACAGACCAGAAAAACTTAAAACGACAGACACCTGTTGGCTCTCATGCAGGAGAACTTAAAAGTAAAAAAAATTAAAATACTGGAGCGTACGGAGGCAACCGACAGGGAGTTCACGGACAGATTGACCTGGCTGACGATGAACGTTGAAAAACTGACTAACTCTGTTGCATTAATAAAGCACCTTGTTAAATGTGTAAAACATGTCTGCATCAGTGTTATCTTGTATTTCCATACAATCTTACATTCGACTGTTACACATCTATTGTCAGAGAAGTACTTGCATAAATAGGTAAACCACCTTCATACAAGCAAGGACAGAAAACAGGGCAAAGTGAGTATACTTATTTATTCAGTAAGTTATGGATCAAAGTATTTAGTGAGTAGATTTCTAACTCTTCTGGCTTCAGACTCATTGCCGTCTGTTCTGAAATTTTTAGGTTGTGTTCAAGATAACAATGAAATAGCACGCTGCCATCTGATAGTGTTTTCAGATTTCCCTGGTTACCCCGTCCACAGTGATCTTCCCGAGCAGCGTTTTCAAAAATACCCACCCTGGAAAGCATTTCTGAAAAGCTCCGGTTTCGGGGGATGAAAACACCATTTTAGTGTGGACAGAGGGTAAAAACGAAGAGAAAAAGCTTTGGTTACGGATTTATCCGGTGTAGTGTGGACGTAGCCTAAGAGAGGCTTCATATTACAGTCTCCTTCGGCATTGGAACACATAAGCAGAGTCAATCTATCCTTTGCTGCCTTGAACCCTGACTCAGTCTTTTCATCCTTACTTATGTAAGTGCGTTTCGGCATACGCTTCCAAAGAAGCCCGGTCTCGTCTGCATTAAACACCTGCTTTGGTGTGATGCCTAACTCAGCTATCATAGCCCGCAACTGCTCAGGGTAGCATCCAACAGCTTTGTGGTCAGCACTAGCTTGCTCACCATGCACGGCTAAGTTGTGAAGCCTGTGACAATTAACAAACTTAGAAAACCATCCCGTACTTGCATTAAAGCTAACAATATTATTTGACACTTCCTCACTAGCCTCTAAAAAAAGGCGACCATAAATTTCCAAAGCTTTCACACGAAGATGATCAGAACTAAGTGTTGCTTTTTGCTTTGTTTCATGCTCAATGTACAAACTCAACATTTTCTCCATTTTTTCTCATAATCGGGTTATGCACTTTGGTAACAATCTTTGAAGACACTTGTGGTGAATCAATCACTGCACTTTTTATTTTCTCAGCATTTTTCTTTAAGTTTCTGATCATGGACTCACCCAGGCCGAAGTAGCATCCCAGAGCTGTGTTACTTTCACCTGACGGCGCCCTGTTTAGAATTTCCAACTTTTTTTCAAATGTTAAAGTGGTTCTCTGCTGCTTGGCTGATGGCCCAGAAATTGACATCAGACGCCTAGGAGGCACAGTTAAATACTTCGAGCACAAAATCACTGCACCGTAGGTAAAAACAGCAAAAGTTTAAGAGTGCAAGGTCGCACATCCACACATTGCCAAAACCAATGCGAGACTGGCGGGAGTGAGACTGTGAGGCTTGTCCACCTGACTTGTATTGGTGGGAAAGCAGTGCTCCTCGCATAACTGTGAGTTTAGGACGCATATTAGGAGAAGTTGGTAGAAATAGGTTCCTCGCATAACTGAATCTGTATTGTCTGAAGATGCAGATAATGAGGATAGGGTGTAATTCCACTGGCAGCTCGTTCCACTCTTACTCCACCCTTTGAGTGAAGATGATGTTAATGATGACAGATCTTGACTGGAAAGTGAATGGTGTATTTAGTCCCACAGGAGCTTCTCTCAGATCTTTGTTCCTCATACTCTACATCATTGGTTATTAACCATTTCCTGCACAGATTCCCCTGTATCTAGCATCAGGGAGGCACAGTGCTGCATCTACTACAGATCCTGCTCCACAGGCCTCAGCACCCCGGGTCCAATCTGAATTCAAATTCCTCCACAGCAGCTGCAACTGAGGAAATGTTTTGTCATAGGGACATCGCTCACTAAAATGAACAAGTTGTCTTAAAAGGTGATCTGTAATATCCTCCTGGAATGAGCCCCTGGATTCACAATAGGTGTTCAGTGTTCGAGGTCTGGTGTTTGGTGAATGCTGTGCCCTGGAATCGATGCTGATGTTTGAGGTCTGATGGTCCAATCAGAAGTCCAGAAGTCAAGGCCCTGAAGGCTTAGTGGGGCCAAGTTCTGACGTCTCCAGACAGACTGAAGGTATTTATGCTAGAGTCATACTTGACACGGGTTCTCAAGTTACTTTACTCCACAGATCCTTTTCAAATCTGCAGATGCTGGAAATTCAAACAACACACACAAAATGCCAATGGAACGCAGCAGGCCAGGCAGCATCTATAGGGAGAAGCACTGTCGAATTTCGGGCCGAGACCCTTCGTCAGGACTAACCGAAAGGAAAAATAGTAAGATTTGAAAGTGGCGGGGGAGAATTGCGAAATGATAGGAGAAGACCGGAGGGGGTGGGGTGAAGCTGTTATGCATCTGTTTTTGAAAAATTCAATCAAAAGATTGGAAAAGAAAGAAATAGTCTCCTCTATTAGGAAAGTTGACATTGAAGTCAGTCAACTTTGATGACTCACCAATACCAGAGGATTGGGAAAAGAGAATAACTGATAAGATGTTGGAACACAAAGACATCTTTCCTACTGACAAGATTGCTGTTGGTTGTTCCATGAGTACTCACCACACTATCATAGTGACAGAAGACACACCTTTCCATTCATCACCATCGGAGACTGAATTCACAGTGATAATAACTCATTACGAGCCTACAATGAGGCAGTTTCAGTTACAAGGTCTATCTCTATCTCTTCCCCTTCCCTCTCTGGATAACCCCATGGATTTCCCAGCCCCTCACTGAACCTACTCCCAGATGGTGACATTGGATCGTGTGGAGTTTCCGATCTTAGATCAGAATAGTAACCACCATGCCAGCTACAGATGGCTATTCTGGACAGAATTGCTCCTGGAGAAACTCAACAGGTCATGAAATCCATGTCCATCACAATAACCCTACTGTGGAACTTGCACAGAATATCCTTCTTTACTTCGAGTTATCTGAAGGACAATGGTGTAGGGTTGATAATGGCAACCCCAACATTGAATTGATTCTCTATATCGTGGTTATATTAAATCCTTACATTCACAGATCTTCCCTGTGGTGAGGCTGGCAGTATTGGAAAATGCCAGAAACAATATGATGCAGTTACACTGGTGGGAACCCACTGTGCTGTTACAAGTTGCATATTTGTCACAGGGCAAGTATTCACAATTGTCGAATCTGTGAGAAAGGACAAAATCTTTCACAATGATAAACACTGTTTACTCCTTGTTACAGGTACACTCTGTGGGTCTGCATGGAGCAAAACATAGGCATGTTGCCAAACACAGACCAGACCTTCCTTGGAACAAACAATTGAGTGATTTTCTTGGGAAAGACCTTCAGAGTCGTGGCAGAAAGACGGGTGTATGGAGTTAAGGTACAGACCAGCCTGGATTGAATTGAATCAGGGAACCAATAGCTTTCCACCTGCTGGAGGCCAAGATGTTTGCTAGCCTGCTCTCCCGGTCATTGGATCTGGAAGCTGCCTATCAACACCTGCAGATCCCACTGGAGGAATCAGTGGTAGCCCCACCTTCTCTAGTGATGTGATGAGTTAGAATGCTAAAGATGTGCCATGGAGAACATTCTGACTTGTTGCATCTCCGATTGGTTTTGAGGATTCACCACACAGGATAAGAAAAACCTGCAGAGTTGTAAATATAGCCCACACCACTATGGGTAGTCGCCTTCCCACTATCAAGGACAGCTTCAAATTGCAACGCCAAAAAAAGGTGGCATCCACCATTAAGGACCCCCAAGACCTGCCCTTTTTACAATAATACCATCAGGTAGGATGTACAAGAGCCTGAAGACACATGCTGAGCGTATTGTTTCCAGCTTCTTCCTCTGTGACATCAGATTTCTGAATGGACAATGAACCCATGAATACCTCCTCACTATTTTCACTCTCTTTTCTCCCTACTTATTTAAAAAAGGAGGTGGAGCAACGTTGAGATGGCACTAAGGTAGGTGGCATTGTGGATAACGAAGTAGGTTTTCAAAGTTTGCAGAGAGATTTAGGCCAGTTAGAAGAGTGGGCTGAACGATGACAGATGGAGTTTAATGCTCATAAGTGTGCGGTTCTACATTTTGTTAGGAATAATCCAAATAGGACATACATGGTAAATGGTAGGGCATTGAAGAATGCAGTAGAACAGAGTGATCTAGGAATAATGGTGCATAGTTCCCTGAAGATGGAATCTCATGTGGATAGGGTGGTGAAGAAAGCTTTTGGTATATTGGCCTTTATAAATCAGAGCACTGAGTATAGGAGTTGGGATGTAATGTTAAAATTGTACAAGGCATTGGTAAGTCTGAATTTGGAGTATTGCGTACAGTTCTGGTCACCAAATTATAGGACAGATGTCAACAAAATAGAGGGAGTACAGAGAAGATTTACTAGTGTTATGATACCAGCCCCCTCCTTTGTGAGAATTGCAAGAGCCCTAGTGAAAGGGGGGTCAATGACCCAAGAGAGAGAGCAAGAGAGAGAGAGACAGGCTGAATGGACACAGGAAATGGAAAGACAGCGACGTGCTGGATACCGCATTCCACTGGGACAAAAGCTGGCGACTGTGGCATTGTTCTCAGGAGACACCTGGGAACTGCAGACGTGCCCACTCGCAGGGACATTGTAAAGCCCTCGGGCAAAGTGGGCTGGTTGAGAGAGAGATTGCATCACCTGCAACCTGATTGACACCTGAGATCCCGTGAGGCAGTATAAAGAAGGGTCTGAAAGAGGACGACCCTCAGACGCACCAAGGAGACACCAAGAAGCACGATACCGCTTCCCGTGGGAACGGGAAGCCATTTTGAAGAAAGCCACGTGCGTTAAATTCCGAATGCGGGGTTTGTGGCTAGAACCAACGGAAAACCGCTTTTATTTAACACCAGGAAAGCCAAATCCTCTGAGGCTGAGGATTTGATTCATAAAGACAACGGCAAGTGTCTCTTTTCCTAACAATCTCTCTCTCTCTCTCTCCAACACGTGAAACCAAAAGGGAAAAGCCTGCAGACTTCAGAGTGACTCTTTATATATTTCCAATTGGACTCAGTATTATACCCTAGACAACGAAAGAGCTTATTTCTGAGTGATTATTAATGTACCTGCGTTTTAGATTGAGTATTGACGCATGTTATCTGAATGTTTGTATTAACCTTAATTTTTGTGCCCCTTTATTAATAAAACTTTTGAAAATAGTACCATTGGACTTCAACTGACATATCTATCTTTGCTGGTAAGTGAAACCAGTTACTGGTTTCATAACACTAGAATGTTACCTGGGTTTCAGCACCTAAGTTACAGGGAAAGGTTGAACAAGTTAGGTCTTTATTCTTTGGAGCGTAGAAGGTTGAGGGGGGACTTGATTCAGGTATTTAAAATTATGAGGGGGATAGACAGAGTTGATGTTGATAGGCTTTTTCCATTGAGGGTAGGGGAGATTCAAACAAGAGGACATGAGTTGAGAGTTAGGGGGCAAAATTTTAAGTGTAACATGAGGGGGAATTTCTTTACCCAGAGGGTGGTAGCTGTGTGGAACGAGCTTCCAGTCGAAGTGGTAGAGGCAGGTTTGGTAATGTAATTTAAAGTAAAATTGGATAGGTATATGGACAGGGAAGGAATGGAGGGTTATGGGCTGAGTGCGGGTCAGTGGGACTAGGTGAGAGTAAGAAGGGCCGAGCTGGCCTTTTTCCGTGCTGTAATTGTTATATGGTTATATGGTTAAACGTCAACTCCTTTGCTTGCATCTTCGGAAACAGCTCTATTTCCATCTTTAATATCTTTATTTTTCCTATTCAGGGTTCTTTTGAAGACCCTGCCCTGCAGTTACACACTGACTTAAGTTCTTTGTGGGAATGGGACCTGTTCTCAGAGTTTCAGGACTGCCCGTTGTTCGGCACGCCAAGGGTTCAGCCTGAGAGTCCGGCTCGAATTCAGAAGCTTAACATCTCAGGGCTCTGGTGACGGGCGGATCGAGGGTCGGTTTCACAGCAGGAGACACGTGTGTCATCGGGGGAGTCGGGATATCTGCTGTGGGCCCGAAGACCCGGGATCTGTGCAACCTTTAGGCACAGTGCTCAAAAAAAGCAATGTAACAGACCTTTAATGTCTTAAAACAAATGGGTTATTGTTATGTCTCCCCGCTCACTGGGGAGACAATGGAGATGCCTCTTTCTCCCTTATCAGGGAGAGAGAGAACCTGTGGAATGTCAAATGCCGGATGAAATGTGAAGTCTGTGGGGTAACTGCAAGACTGTGTCTTTGCTATTGCTTTGCTCACGATGAGTGCTCGGAGACGGTACCGATGCTTGCTTTATTTGCTGGTGGGGGAGGGGGATTGTTGCTCGCTGCTCTTACGCGCGTGAGGGAGGAAAGCTGGGGGGACTTTAGGGTTCTTATGTTTATCTGTCGTTCATTCTTTGGGGCACTTCTCTGTTTTCGTGGATGTTTGCAAATGGAAAGCATTTTAGGATGTATATTATATACATTTCTCTGACATTAAATTGGACCTTTGAACCTCCCAGTGGAGAGGTGTACTGGATGCCCGTAGCTCGACTCATCTTTAATGTTTCCCTGACCCCGGAATGGGGTTGATCACATCTCAGTCCCAATAGATTTCCCAGCCCCTCCACTGAATGGGTTCAGAGAGTAACATGTTGGTCCATGTGGGAATTTGGGATGCAGGATTGTAGCAGTAATGACCACGAGAGCTAAAACTGTCTGTTTTCTCCATTTTGTAGCATATGGAGTAAGTCGCATTCCTAGAGGCTCTCTCTTTTAATATATTTTATATACCACTGACAGATCCCTTTTAGCTGTGATGATTTATTACTTCTACTGAAGGATTTACGACTTAATTACAATGGCCGAAAAAAGTCGTTCTGGCATTGAACTGAGAAGTGGCAAGACTTTCACTGAAATGGAACAAACGGACAAACCAAGAAAACGGAGGAATCTGTTACATTAAGAGGAATATTTTCTTCAATACAAGACATGAAATTGGAATTAGGATCACTTAATATTAAAATTGATAAGCTGGCCGGTTCAAACGGGAAGCTTGAAAAAGCTATTTCTACAACTCAAGACTCTCTGAAAAATTTGGACTCTCAACTTCAAACATTTCAGCAGACTACAACCTGAATTGAGAATGAGCATGATCTATTCAAGGAAACTATTAAAGATCAAGGAATGAAGGTATCTTCGATGGAAAAGAAAATCAATGAAATTACCTCAGAACTATCTAAAACGAAGGAAAGAATGGTTGATTTAGATAGTAGAGGGCATCGGAGGAATTTGTGTATTCTAGGACTGCCTGAAAATACTGAAGCTGGTTATCTGTTAAAATTCTTTTCAGATATGTTGTACTCACTTTTTAGTGAGACCCTGGAAGCTAGCCCTTTAATTGACAGAGCCCATAGAATTCCATTTTCTCAGCATTCATCTGAATTACATCCTCGACCAATTATGCTTTCTCTGCATTATTATATGACTAAAGAAGCTATTCTTCAAGAAGCCATAAAGAAGTGGAAATTAATCTTTAACTCAGCACAGATTCGTATAGTCGAAGACTATCCTCCTGAAATCTTTGCCGAAAGAAGGAAATACCGAGAAGTTATGAGTGGAATGTATAAATTAGATTTATACCCTTCCCTTCACTTTCCAGCAAAGCTGATAATTTTTCCTGAAAAATCTCTGTCACTGAGAATCTATTCTCCTCAGGAGGGATGAGAGTACATTAAAAATCTTAAAGTTAAGCCTACTGAATAAAATATTAAAGTTAACCCCGTTACTCAATAGGCAATTCTGAAGTATTTGCTGTACGAGTTGTTTATGGATCTTCTGAGTTAAGCATGTCCTATGCCTTTTCAGTCTTTGGTATGGGACGTGGCTGATTTAATTTTTTTTTACCTTATTAATAATTAGTACATATAAAACTGTTTTGTAGGGAGCCTTTATAGTATTGTACTCTAATGGTCCGTGTAGGACCAGTTGTGTACTAATCTTTTTATTTCTTTTATTTGTTTCAATACTTATAGTTTTAGATCTGTTTTATATATATACTCATTTACTTTTCTTTTTTGAGAGAAAGAATATTGTTTGTAATATTATTTGCTTGGATTTATTCTCTTTTTTTGAATATGTGTTTAAGATACTTTAGCTGATTCTAAGATGGCCGTTGTTGATTATGTATTTATTACTGTTAGGCATAACATTATAATAGTTGAATTCTGTTTGTGCCTTTCATTAGGGCTGTTTTCCGTGGGATCTTTGTTTTATTTTAATATATGGAACTGCAAGATGGAGAACAGGGTCAAGGGTTATTAGTTTAGCATGGGACCAGCTAATTCTTATCTTTTGGGAGGCGGGAGGGGGGAGGGGTCTATTAGAGTAGGTTTTTTTTCTTGATTGGGCAGTTCTTTTGATGGAATTCTCTTTCGTAAATGCATCACTCCTTCTGGTTGTACCGGCGCCTTTTGGTTTCATCTGTACTTGTGTAACATTTCTTTTATGTAATCTTAAATTCAATTTTAAACATGGATGTTAATAAAATTAATATAATAGCTTGGAATTGGAACAGTCCAATTGGAAATGTCAATCACCCCATTAAGCATAAAAAGATTTTTAAGAAATTAAAAACACTTAATGCAGATATTATTTTTGCGCAAGAAAATCAGTTTGCGTATAAGGAGAAGGTGGGAGTGGAGGATGCTATCACGTATTTGCTGCACAAATCACTCTCTCACCTAGATGGGGTCAGTTGTGCTGTGAGGATTACATTCCTTGACTTCTCTAGTGCCTTTAACACCATCCAGCCCAAGATCTTAAAGCACAAACTAACGGAGATGGGAGTAGACTCTCACATGGTGGATTGGATAGTGGACTACTTGACAGATAGACCTCAGTATGTGCGGTTGGGAGACTGTAGGTCTGACACAGTGGTCAGCAGCACAGGAGCGCCACAGGGAACCGTACTCTCTCCGGTCCTGTTCACCCTGTACACATCTGACTTCCAATATAACTCGGAGTCCTGCCATGTGCAGAAGTTCGCTGATGACACGGCCATAGTGGGGTGTGTCAGGAATGGACAGGAGGAGGAGTATAGGAAACTGATACAGGACTTTGTGATATGGTGCAACTCAAACTACCTGCGTCTCAATGTCACCAAGACCAAGGAGATGGTGGTGGACTTTAGGAGATCTAGGCCTCATATGGAGCCAGTGATCATTAATGGAGAATGTGTGGAGCAGGTTAAGACCTACAAGTATCTGGGAGTACAGTTGGACGAGAAGCTAGACTGGACTGCCAACACAGATGCCTTGTGCAGGAAGGCACAGAGTCGACTGTACTTCCTTAGAAGGTTGGCGTCATTCAATGTCTGCAGTGAGATGCTGATGATGTTCTATAGGTCAGTTGTTGAGAGCGCCCTCTTCTTTGTGGTGGCGTGTTGGGGAGGAAGCATTAAGAAGAAGGACGCCTCACGTCTTAATAAGCTGATAAGGAAGGCGGGCTCTGTCGTGGGCAAAGTACTGGAGAGTTTAACATCGGTAGCTGAGCGAAGGGCGCTGAGTAGGCTACGGTCAATTATGGAAAACCCTGAACATCCTCTACATAGCACCATCCAGAGACAGAGAAGCAGTTTCAGCGACAGGTTACTGTCGATGCAATGCTCCTCAGACAGGATGAAGAGGTCAATACTCCCCAATGCCATTAGGCTTTACAATTCAACTGCCAGGACTTAAGAACTTTTTTTTTAAAGCTATTATTAATGCTTTTTGAGTTAGTGATTTAGATGCATATCATATTATTACTGAGTTAAGTATTGTATGTACAACAAGTGTATGGGACATTGGAAAAAATGTTGAATTTCCCCATGGGGATGAATAAAGTATCTATCTATCTATCTATCTATCATATACGAAAACAGGATGAGGACAGGTTTTTTTGTTTCTGGAAAGGTCCTCTGTTTCACTCGCTGTCTAATTGTAAGATCAGAGGTGTTTCTATATTTCTTAGCCCCAAAATCCCTTTTTTACACTTTAATACTACTACTGATTCGATTGGAAGATATTTAATTGTTACTGGTTTATTATGCGAGCTAAAGGTAGCTCTGGTGTGTGTATACACACCTAATGTAGATAATTCTGATTTTTTTTTTAAGAAACTTTTTTCTGAGTTACCGAATCTCAATGAATATAAAGTTGATCATGGGTGGTGACTTTAATTGTTGTTTAAATCTAGCGATTGACAGGTCATCTACCAATCCATCGCTTCCTAATAAAGTGGCAGCTTGTATTAAGTCTTTTTTATTAGAATATGGCCTCGTTGATATTTGGAGATATAAACACCCCAATGATGAAGATTTCTCTTTTTTCTCACACATTCTTCATAAGTATTCTCAAATTGATTACTTTTTTTTAGATACACGTCTGTTAAACTCCATTGTTGAATGTGCGTATGACATCATTGCGCTCTTAGATCATGCGCCTTTAAAGTTAACCCTTAAGCTTTCGGATAGCTTTTTGAAAATGTCACAGTGGAGACTGAATCCCATATTGTTACAGGATCCAGCTTTAGTTAATTTTATTAAGGAGCAAATTTCTACAATTTTTGAATTTAATACAACTGAAGGAATGTCAAATCTGGTTATATGGGACATGTTGTAATCTTTTCTTAGGGGACAGATAATCTCATACTCAGCAGCTCTGAGAAAGAAAACTAAAGCAGAATTGTCTGTGCTTATTAATAAAATTAAACAGATAGATAAAGCGTATTCAGTTAAACCTACTGAAGACCTGTATAAAGGGTCGAACTTCAATCACAGTATGATTTGCTTCTGACCTTTCCCATTGAACAGCAAATTTTTATATCTAAAAGTTTATTTTATATGCATGGGGAAAAATCTGCTAAGCTTTTGGTGGGTCATTTAAAGGTTGGGATGGTCAGAAGACAGATTTCAAAAATTTGTTGACCAGATAGAACAGAAACTTTAGATCCTTATGAAATTAATAAGATGTTTATGGACTTCTATTCTAATCTTTATAAATCTGAATTCTCTGATAGCACTATTATTATGAATAGATTTTTGCAAAGGTTAAACATACCTCAAATTTCAATTCAAGATGTTGATATATTAGATACAACTATTAAACAAGAGGAGATAGCCAAGGCTATATCCTCTATGCAATTAGGTAAAGCTCAGGGACCTGATGGTTGTATGGTAGAATTTTACAAGACTTTTCATGAAATGCTTATACCGCATTTTCATCAAACGTTTACCGATTCTACATCCTTTGAGAACTTTCCTAAAACTTTTTATGAAGTACTAGTTTCATTGATTCCAAAAAAAAGAAGACCCACTGGAATGTGTATCCTATAGACCTATTTCTTTATTGAATGTAGATTTTAAAATCCTCTCTAAGATTCTAGCAAATAGGCTTGAGACTATCTTGCCTAATGTTATCTCAAATGACCAAACAGGATTTATCAAAAATAGGTACTCACATTTTAATATTCAAAGATTGTTAAATATCATTTATTCCCCCTCAACCAAAGAATCTGAATGTATTGTATCTTTGGATGCAGAGAAAGCCTTTGATAGGGTGGAGTGGCCTTATCTATTTCAGGTTTTGAAAAGGTTTAATTTTGGTCCAGGATTTATTTCCTGGATTAAATTGATTTATCATGCCCTGGTAACTGCGGTTATGATTAATAATCAGGTCTCCATATTTTAGATTATATAGAGGAACCCACCAGGGATGTCCTTTTAGTCCTTTATTTTTTAATTTGGCTTTAGAACCACTTGCTATTGCTCTTAGGGATTCTAATTCTGTGCAGGGTATTAAGAGAGGTTAAATTACATAAGGTTTTGTTATATGTGGATGATTTATTAACTTACATTTCAAATCCTAGGAAATCTATTCCTTTTATGTTATCTATATTTACAGAATTTGGTATTTTCTCTGGATATAAACTTAATTTACATAAAACTGAATTTTTCCTAATAATAATTATTTTGATTATTATGATAAAATACCTTTTAATATTGCCAAAAACCATTTCACTTACCTTGGTATCAAAATTACTAAATATTTTAAAGACCTATATAGGTATGATTTCTCCCCTTTAGTTGAATATACTCAACAGGTGCTTTCTAAATGGTCGCCTATGTCAATGTCATTGATAGGTCGAATAAATGCTATAAAAATGGTTATTCTACCAAAATGTTTTTATATATTTCAAGCAGTTCCCTCTTTTGTTCCAAAAACATCTTTTGATAAAATAGATTCTATGATTTTGTCTGATGTTTGGAATAATAAAAGCTCTAGACTGAATAAACTTTTTTTGCAAAAACCAAAAAAAGATGAAGGACTGATCTTACTAAACTTTAGATTTTATTATTGGGCAACTAAAATTCATTATATTACTTTTTGGATTTATGATATAGATGACCAAGATCGCCCTTCATGGTTACAGTTAGAGGAAAATTCAGTAATGGGGTTTTTGTTAGCTTTTTTATTAGGAGGTCCCCTTCCGTTTTCGCTCTCCAGAATAGGTAGACAAGCTCTCAACCCTATTGTTAAACATACTTTAAAAATTTGCTTTCAGTTTCGTAGATTTTTTGAATTAAAAGATTTTCTACTTTTTAGTAATATTTATTCTAATTTCGTTTTTAAACCATCAACTTTGGATAAGGCTTTTTTAACATGGAAAATTAAGGGAATAAAAACTTTTTTAGATTTGTTTTTACAGGACTGTTTAATGTCCTTTTCACAGTTAATGGATAAATATGACATCTCTAATACACATTTTTCAGATACTTACAGGTTAGGAATTTTTTACGTGATTTTTTACCGAATTACCCCTTGGCCTGCTCTTTAAATGTGGCTTATGCTATTTTTCAGCTTAAACATTTTCAAAACCAATTAATAGCTATCATTTATAAACAGTTAATGAATGCTCGCATGTCACCTAATGATAGGGTTCAACGCATCTGGGAAGTAGAACTTCAACATTCACTTTCAGATAATCAATGGAGTTTAATTTATTATGTAGTCAATAATTCATCTATCTGTGCACACCATACCTTAATTCAGTTTAAGATAGTACACAGGGCCTATATGTCCAAAAATAAATTGGCGCATATTTTACCTAATATAAGCCCTATTTGTGACAGAAGTAACGCAGAAGTAGCTACTCTAACTCGTATACTTTGGTCATATGTAAGCTTAAGCAATTTTTGGAGGGATGTGTCTCGAATATTATATAAAGTTATAGATGTGGATGTTCAACCCAATTCACTTACCGTGATTTTTGGGATTATTCCAGAGGAAGCAAGCAAAGTGTCTGCTTCCACTCAACATGTGATAGCCTTTTCAACTTTACTGGCCAGGAGAGCTATCTTGTTATACTGGAAAGACCACCTACTGATTTTTATTGGCTCTCCTCCATTATGTCACATCTAAGCTTGGACAAAATTAGAAGCCAGACATTTGATACATCTTTTAATTTTGAACAAGTCTGGTGACCCTTTATTCAATATTTTCACATGACTTAATTTATTTTTTATTTATTTATTTTTCTTTATTCTCTTTTGGGAAAATCCTTATCCGTGAATGTTCGGAGATGACTGGAAGGATGTTGTTTTTTTCTCTTTTACTTTTTTCTAATTTTATCCTCAATTGGACTGCCCAATCTTTCTTTTTATTTTCTCTTTTTTTTATTTTAGTTTAGTTAGTGGGGATTTTCCCTATATCAAATAAAATTTCCAATCTTTTTTTCTGATTGGTATGAGGAGTTGTAGTTTTTTTTTGGACTATATTGTATATATAACAGCGTAACATTTTACCTATCTGATTTTGACATTATATACTTTTTGTTTTTTTTATTGCGGTTTATATGTCTTTTATATTATCTGTTTGCTAAACTCCTCCTCTGATTTGTATATTCTTTATTTGAAAATCAATAAAAAGATTGAAAAATGAAATGAGAGCTAAAACTGTCAATCAGATTGGACACAGTCCTCACAGTTGTATTGCATGATATCCTGTGCCCAAAGGACCTGCCTAGTCCATGAATTCTGTCCCTAATTCTAAAAATATCTGGAAATAATGATAAAACAAAGAAAACATCATTGTTTACCAACCACACGATTTACACAATGCAAACCCTGTGAGTTAATTCTTTAATTCCAAGAATATCTTCAAGACAATCCAGGAAGATTGATGACACCCACACAGCCCTGTGATTAATTTTCACTTTCATGGTGATATAAAGTCTCTACCTTCACCAAATCTTCCTGCAGTGAGGCTGACTGTCGCTGGAGTTGCCTGAAAATCCACATTACAGTTGTAAAGGTAGGAACCCGATGTGTTGTAACAAGTTGTGAGGGGGTGACACGGAGAAGCTTCACACTCATTGATATCTCTTACTCGTCTCTCACTTTCTCGTGGTCATCGGTGTGGCTGTACGAATTCACATGGGAGAAGCTACACCTGAACTTTGGTGGGACATGTGTCCTTGTTTCAAACCTGTCCAGACCATCTCCCTCAGCTTTCTCCAGTCCATCAACAATTGCATTGATGCTGCTTCCTACATTCATACAGAACTGAGAAATGTTATCATTTTTGATGCCAAACTCCAAGCTCCTCTCATCTTTGCATGGTCCATCTCTGACTATTCCCCTCCGTGTCCCCATGGATTACTCAGACCCTCACTGAACCTGCTCTGAGAGGCTGACATTAGACTGTGTGGGAGTTTGGGAATCAAGTTTGCAATAGTAATCACCATGCCAGCCAGAGTTGCCTCCTTCAGTCACACCTGTCCCTGGACAATGCTGTACTCTGTTTGTTGTTCCGAAAGGAACATGACTGTTCAATGAATTCATTTCACAAACTCTGAAATATAAAGTCATGGAGTAATACAGCAGAGAAAAAGAACCTTTGGCCCATCTCATCCATGCTGACCACAATGAGCTATTCCCATTTGCTTGTCAGTCCCTTTTCCCTTCCCATTTGAACTAGTGATCAGATTTATCAAAGGAAACAACAGAAAAACCAATGATAACTTCCCCACCTCCCACAATTACTCCCCTGTGCAATTTACATAGGACAGAGCCCATTAAATTCTTTAGCTGGGGGACCCTGTAGGTGAATTGAGGAGGAATGATATCCTCAATCAGATGGGATTTATTCTCCATTTTCATGCTGAGACAAAGTCCTTACCTTCACAAACTTTCCCTGCCATGAGGTTGGTGGTCGCAGGTAATGCCTGAAACCCTGCATTGCAGTTGCACTGGTAGGATCCCACTACGTTGATACAAGTTGCATGTTCGTGACAAGGTGAGGCCTTGCATTCATCGATATCTGTGTGAACAGGGAAAATCTCTCTCAATAGTAAACATGGATTGCTCCCTTTTATATCCGGGCTCTGTGGGTCAGGATGGAGTAACTCTGCACTGTGTTGTTTAATCCAGAGAAGACCTCCGCTGGAACAAAGGACTGAGTGAGTATTCTTGGGAAGGAGCCTTATGGTTTGAGAAAGGAGATGAGAAATTGGAGTTAAGGAAGAGCTGGAATGGACTCAAGGAACCAAATGGCCGGTCACCTGTTAGAAACTGGGATGGTTGGTACCCTGCTCTCCATTTAATGAGCTTATTGACAGCAGTGTGGAAGGTCAGCAGCAGCCTCACCTTCTGTACTGGAGCTGCTTTTCACTGGATGGGAACAGGGGAGGAAAGAGGACTCTCAGTGCTCCACTCCTCTTTAATATGACTGTGGCATGACCAGGTTTAGTGACATTTAAAATTCAGTTAATTGCCCACTTCCTCCCTGAATCTGCATTGGAAAGTCAGCATTGGAAATACTTAGTAGGTCAGGCAGCATCTGTGAATGAGAAACAGAATGCTGGGAGATTCCAGCACCATCCCTGGTTTCAGATTTCCAGCATGCTCGACTCTGCACCCTACATTTTCATTTTACTTTCTCTTTAATTGTGGTCATTCATCCATTACCTGGATGCATTGTGTCTCCTTTAACAACATGGTCTCACCACTCTATCAGGGACACACTTTCTTTTCCCATTTTCTCATGTTTCCAGTTCCTCGTTCCACAGATGCGGTCAGATCCTCTGAGCTTTCCCACTTCCTGTTGTATAACAACAAATCTGAGTCCGAAGAGTTTTACTGGGAAATGCTGGAGGCCAGGGATTTATGTACTGAGGAAAGTGAGAAAGAATGGACCTTTAGTCTGGCTAGGAATTTTGAAAATATTCAAGAAAGGGTCCCCACACCTTTTAGAACTTTATTTCCGAATTGAGGATTGAGTAGTGGATCTTCTCAAGGTGTAGACTGGACATGATGTCCCTGAGCCACTGAGTGTGGATGGGCGGGGCAGCATCCCTCCACCTGAGCAAAACTGCGTGCCTGGCCAACAGAGAGGCAAAAGACAGCGTGCGATGTTTAGTTGGGCTTAGGTGCATGTCCCCTTCTCTGGAGGTGCCGAAAAGGTCGATCAAAGGGTTAGGTTCCAGATTGTAATTAAGTATTTGGGATAGAGTTTGGAAGACATCTTTCCAGTATTTTTCCAAACTAGGGCATGTCCAGTACATATGGATAAGGGAAGCCTCGAACCTTTTGCATTTGTCGCAACAGGGATTAACATCTGGGTAAATGTGAGATAACTGAGTTTTAGACATATGGGCCCTGTGTACGACCTTGAACTGTAACAGGAAGTGGTGGGCACATAAAGAGGTTGAGTTAACTAATTTGAGGACTTTATCCCATGCCTCCTCTGACAATGAAAAATTTAAATCTTGCTCCCAGGCAGTTTTAATTTTGTCAAGATAGGCTTACCTGAGAGCCGCCATCTTGTTGCAGATAATAGATATTAGACCCTTGTGCAATGGATTCATACAGCGAAATAAATCAATGACGTTTGTGTCAGGTGTCTCGGAAGTTTGGTATCAGAGGCCAGATAAAATGTCTGATTTGCAAATATCTGAAGAAATGAGTGTTGGGGAGATTAAACTTTGCAGACATTTGTTCAAATGATGCAAAGCAGTCGTCTAAAAAAGATCTTTAAAGCGTCTGATGTCCTTTCTGTACCGGTCTTGAAATGTTGAATCATGTATAGAAGGCTGGAAGAGATGATTATGTAGAATAGGACTTGAAAGAGAGAAGCCATGGAGGCCACTATACTTTCTGAGCTGAGTCCACACTCTCAGGGTGTGCCTGATGACAAGCATTAGCAATTGGTTTAGATGTACGAAAAGGGAGTGCGGATCCAAGAAGTGTGGAGATGTAAACATTCTTAGTAGAGTTCAGCTCCATTGTCACCCATAATGGGCAGTCAGACTGATTATAAAAAATGAGACCAAAAGATGAGACAATGAATGTTAGCTGCCCAGTGGTATAAGTGGAAATTGGGCAGAGTCCTGCCCCCAACACTTTTAGATTTTTGACGATGAACTTTATTCAGTTGGGGACACTTGCCCTTGCATAGGTAGGGCAATATGACTGAGTCTAGTGAGTCAAAAAAGGCTATAGGAATGAAAATTGGTATGGATCAAAAAAGGTATAAACATTTAGGAAGGATGTTCATTTTGACAACGTTGATTCGGCCCATCAGGGACAAGGAGGGGGTGACCACTGCGCTAGGTTCTGTTTTGTTTGATTTAACAAATTAATAAAGTTTTCTCCAAAAAGATACATATTTCCTTGTTACTGTAACACCAAGGTGAGTAAATTGGTTATTCACTACCTTAAAAGGGAGGTTATGAAACTCTAACGTTTGTGCTTATCTATTTATTGGAAAAAGTTCGCTCTTGTGTAAGTTAAGTTTGTATCCAGAAAACTGGCTAAATTTGTCAAGGAGTGAGAACATGGGGGGTAAGGAGGTGATTGGGTTTGATATAAAAAGTAAAAGATCATCAGCATAAAGGGAAACTTTGTGTTCAACTCACCCCCTCCAAATCACCATCAGGTCTGCACAACTATGGAATGCAATAGCCAGTGGCTCTATGGCCAGATTGAACAGTAAAAGGCTTAAAGGGCACCCTTGGTGGGTTCCACGTTTGAGGTTGAAGGGTTGGGATTGCTGAGTGTTGGTCAAAACAGAGGCAGTGGGACACAAATATAACAATTTAATCCACATGATAAAATTTGGTCCGAAATCTAACTTTTCTAAAGCAGCAAAGAGGTAATTCCACTGCATATGGTCGAAGGCTTTCTCTGCATCTAAGGAAATGACACATTCAGGGATTCCAATTGAAGGTGAGTATAAAAATTGAAGAGGCATCATATGTTAAAAAAGGGGAGGTGGTTTTTGACAAAGCCAGTTTGGTCTTCAGAAATAATTGAGGGTAGGATGTTCTCCAGTCTACAGGTCCAGACATTAGCTAAAATATTGACATCGACATTTAACAGAGAGATTGGCCTGTATGACGAGCACTCTGTTGGATCCTTGCCTCTCTTTGCTTGAAGAATGAGGCATGCCTCATTAAATGATGCTGGCAATTTACCTTGTTTAAATGAATCAGATAGAATCAAGGTTAATTGAGGTAAGAGCAGTGATGAAAATGATTTAAAGAATTCTACTGGGAACCTGTCGGGTCCTGGAGATTTACCAGTCTGCAGTGACGAAATGGCTGAGGATATTTCCTCTAATGATATTGGCTCACTTGGTCTCATTTTGAAATCAGGAGAGAGTTTGGGGATATTTCAGCTGTTTAAAAAATTCTCGACCAAAATGTTATTGTTTGGGGATTCAGAACAATAAGATCAGGAGTAATAATTCCTGAATGTGTCATTGATTTCAGAGTGATTTGAGGTGATGCTTCCATTTTCCATTCAAAGTTTTGTGATGTGTTGTTTGGCTTTAAGGCCCCTTAATTGGTTGGCTAAAAATTTGCCAGATTTGTCACCATGGGTATAAAACCAGCTCTTGCTCTTCAAAAGTTGGCATTCAATTGGGTGAGTGGAAATAAGATCAAATTTGGTTTGGAGTTCCACTCGTTTTTCATACAGCTCTGGATTTTAAAATGGAGCATATTGTTGCTCTATTTCTTTAATTTGATTGGCCATATTTAGTCGTTCTTTATGGGTCTTTCTTTTCATATTCGCAGAGTAGGAGATTCTTTGACCCCTGAGGTATACTTTCATAGTTTCCCAAGCAACCAGGCTTGAGGTTTCAGGTGACATATTGGTGTTAAGGAAAAAGATTATATGGTCCTCCATAATTTTTACAAAATCATTATCTGACAGTAAGGTCGAATTGAAACGCCAGTGCTTATTTATTTGTGGAAGGCCAGAAAGAGTTATGGACAGGACAACCAGGGTATGGTCTGATATCACTAAGCTCTGATAAACACGGGAACAGACCAAAGGAATCAGCTGATTATCAATTATACAATAATCAATTCTAGTAAAGGAGTGATGAACGCGTGAGAAGAAAGAATATTCTCTGTTATTTGGGTGGAGAAAATGCCATGCATTGGAGATGCCATAGTTGGAAAGGAAGGACTGAATTAATGAAGCAGATTTGCTTAGTACTCTGGGAAAAGGAGATGATTGATTTGGCACCGGATCTAATTACCAGTTGAAGTCTCCACCTAGTATGAGAGAGTGTGAACTGAGATCAGGCAGTGCAGGAAAAAATGTTCAAAGAAGCCCACATCGTCTGAGTTAGGAGCATATATGTTAGCCAGCACTACCAATATATTATATAATTTCCCCGAGACAATGACAAAACGGCCATTTGTGTCTGATATTGTGTTGTGGAGCTCAAAGGGAACGTTTTGGTTAATGAGAATTGAGAGCCCCCTGGCTTTAGCCTGAAAAGTGGAGTGGAAGTGCTACCCCATCAATCGTGACATAAGATAGAAATGATCAGAATTGCGAATGTGTGTTTCTTGTAGAAATGCAATTGCTGTATTAAACTGTTTGAGATGCGAGAACACCTTCCTTCTTTTAACAGGGTGCTTCAGCCTCTTGACATTCCACCTGACAAAATTTAACGGACTAACCATTCTCCTTTAAAAAAGATACAGATTGATAGGCATAAGCGGTATCAAGATTTTGGGTATCAGCTCTGAGGCAAAAATGTAAAACAAAGAGAAGCAGAGCAGAAATAAATCCTGTATAACGAGGACTTTTAAAGGTTCTTAAAACAGTATTGGCATTGGAATATCCTCCCCCCACCCCAACCCACAAGACAGCTGCCAAAGAACATAGCAACAAGCTCTTAAGACCAATAGTCACCCAACAGTACAACTTGCTATCACTCGTAGCATCATCTGCCACCCCGTTATTATTTAAAGGAAACAGTAAGCATTTAACACTCCTAAACTGACATTGTGCTTAATGAGAGGTAAACAATTTCCCCAAGGTTTGTTAAACATGGCTCTGAAAAATGAACCATAAAACAGAAATATAAACTTATATTTGAAAAAAGTGAAAAAATAATTTTAAAAAAGCAGACTTTATCCAGTGCTCTTCCCATGTAAGGTTGTGGAGTTCATTGAATTGGAGATAAAAGGAAATACTTGAGAGAGAGAGAGCAGTTTGAGTGAATATTATTCCACCCTTCATAGTAGTCAGCACCTAACCCGGCCAAGTCAGACCAGACCTCGCTATCCAGGCACTACTAACGTTGCCTGCAGAGGGTATGGAAAAAAAAGTATTTTATGAAGAGTTCCATGCAGTGGGGAGGCTATTGATGTAGTTCCGTGCTTTGTCCATGGAGCGTAGCCACTTCTTTACACCGCTGGGAAGTGTGATGCGGAGATGCGCAGGAGATAGTAGGAGAGACCTGAGTCCTCGGTTGTATAGCTCCATCATTACTTCTCTGTACTCAGCTCACAGGCTCAAAACTTCAGGAGAGTAGTCTTCCACAACCCGAATCTGTTGGCCGTAGTATTATAGCTTCCCTCTCCGCCGGGCCTCTCTGACCAGGAGATCTTTAATCTTGTAGCGGTGCAGGCAAAGGATAGCCAGACATGGTCTCTGTCCTGGAGCTGATTTAGCTGCTAGTGAATGGTGGGCTCTGTCAATCTCTGGCGGGGACGGAAGGGTCTCCTTCCCGAAAATCTCACAAAGCAGAGTGGAAAAAAATTCAGTAGGACGCCCGCCTTTGATAGATTCGGGCAAGCCCAGGGTGCGTAGGTTCTGCCATCTGCTCCGGCCTTCCAAGTCAGTAACTTTAGACGTTAACCTGATATTGTTTTCACGTAAGCTGGAGCAGATAGTTTCCAGTTCACTGACGTGCTGGATCAGATCGCTCGTGGTGAGCTCGAGAGAAGGTAAGCATTGGCCATCGTCCTCCACTTTGGATTGTATTTGGTCAAGTTTCGCTTCCAGCAGGCTGAAAGAAGATTTGAATTCAGCCACTAATGCTGCACGATGTTGGTCTAGTAGTGTAGAGATGGCCTCCACAGTCAGGCCAGCCGCTGATTTGTCTTTTTTCCTGGGCTAGTACTCCTTGAAGTGATTGTGAAGCAAGGGTATTTGCAGACAGGTGGAAGAGCAAAAAGTCTAACAGGTTGGTATGAGAGAAGGGGGAAGAAAGAGTGTGGAGATAGAAAATAGAATGGAGCGCTTGTTCTCTGCGACTACTCCATATGGCTGCCGACCGGAAGTCCCCCTCAACTTGCACTTTAAATACACCGAATGACTTGGCCTCCATGGCCATCTGAGGCAATGAATTCCTCTGATTCACCACCCTCTGCTAAAGAAATTCAAGTGAGCACGGGCCTAGAACCATCAGATGTTCCTCATACGTTAACCGTGTCATTCCCGGGATCATCCTTGTGAACCCTCTCCATTGCCAGAACCTCTTTTCTTGGATATGGCATACTGTCCCAAGTAACTAAAGGGAATCTTGGCAACATTCACGATTAGTTTTTGTTCTTTTGGAGTTCTCCCAAACAGGACCAGTTAATCAGAGTCTTGTGAATGACGTTTATATGATGCTTTGTGCCTGTGATGCTGCTGAAGGTAAGACTGAAAAATCAAAAGACATAGAAGCAGAATTAGGCCATTCGGCCCATCAGGTAAGTTTTACATTCCACTAATGCATACGTACGTATATTTGTGCATATTACAATAAACTGAACTTTGACCTTGACGTTGACCACCCTGGAGATTGGCAATTTCATCTTTATTCTATGTCACAGATATTTACGGCCATTACCTTCACAGCTCCTTCTTCCATTGGAGCCAGTCTTCTCAGTCGACTGAAAACCTCTGCTACAGATGCACTGGAATGAACCATCTGTGTTCTGACATGTTGCTTCATGGTCACACGGAGAGGAATTACATTCGTCGATATCTGCACTGACAGAGAAACACTTCAGGGATTGCTTGACTACACATTAAGGTCCCTTTACACTTCAATACTCTCTAGGGTCCTACCATTTGACCCCGGAGACCCATTTGATCTCAGAGGGTCTTACCTTTGAGATCTCCACCCTCACGCTTATCAGAGTGAAATTTCATCTCCACTACTCTGCCCAGACTTTTGTACAAACTCCTTACAGATGGCACTGGAAATGAACTCCAAACTCTGACACCCTGAAATGTAATAGCGTCGCACTAACCGCCTCTCGACCGTAGTGCCTCATAGAGTCAAAGGAAAGTACAGCTCAGAAGGAGGCCTTTTAGCCCATCCAGTCCATGCCAAACCATTTAAATGGCCTACTCCCATCGACCTGTAACTAATGCATGACCGTATCCCTCCTTGCCCCTGCTATCCATGCCCCTATCCAAACTTCTCTTATACATTGAAATCAGGTTCGCTTGCACCCCTTACGCTGACAGCTAGTTCCACACTCTCACAAACCCTCTGAGTGAAGAAGTTCCCCTCATGTTTCCCTTAAACTTTTCACCTTTCACCCTTACCCCATGACATTTCATGGTCCTACCCATCCTCAGTGGAAAAAGCCTGCTTGCATTTACCCTATCTATACCCCTCAAAATTGTGTTTAATTCACATTCTCTAACACATTCACAACTAATAATTTAGTCTTGAATTTTATTCTTGACTTCATAGTTATTTAAAGTCCTCACCTTCACAGACCTGATTGATTGTATTGTACCCAACATTGCAATGACAGTTGTAAGAACCAACTGTGTTCCAACACATTTTGCGAGGTCCACATGAAGTCATTTCACATTCATTGATATCTGTGTAAAGAGGGAAAATTCTTTACAATCATAAACATTTTGCTCTCCATTACAAGTGGATTCTACTGTAGTTGGTGGAATTTAGAAAATTACATCCAGGTGCCACGGTAGCAAGCGGCTAGCACAATGCAATTGCAACTCAGGGCATTATCAATTCTGACACTGTCTGGGAGGAGCTTGTACATTCTCCCCAGGAGTGTGTGGATTTCCTCCAAGTGTTGTGGTTTCCTCCCAGTGTCCAAAGTCGTACTTGTTGGTAGGCTAATTGGTTATTGTAAAATGTCCTGTGATTAGGCTAGGGTTAAATAGGTGGGTTGCTACAGTGTGGCTCATTGGACCAGAAAGGCCTGTTCCACTCTATATCTCTAAATAAATAAATATTTTATTCAGAGCTATAGAGTGGAAAATAAATTAAATTATATTTCTGATCTTTCTGATGTGTATTTAATACCTCAGAAATATTTGAGCTTTCTCTAAATATATTCTTTGATTAAGTATTTTGTATTCATTTAAATGATTAATTCTGGGTTATGTGTAAAAACTAAAAGTATGTGAATGGCACATGTCATCATGCCACCACATCATATTTGCACATCCCACTAAATTAAAAACAAAACTAAATGTACATGGCTCTGAGTAATTTGAGTAATATTGTAAATATATTCTTTGATTAAGTGTTCTGGATCATTTAGATGAAACAAAATGTACATGAGTTATCCCTGGCTGTGTCTCTGTGGTTTTGCTTTTAATTAATTTTATGTTTCAGAGTTACAAAACATAACACTTTCTTTATACAAGGTGTTTTCACTCACAGAACTGCCAATCACTGGATGCTCTAGAGTCTTGTGTGTGAAAATCCAGGAGATCAGCAGTTTCTGAGATACTCAAACCACCCCATCTGGCACCAACAATCATTCCACAGCCAAAGTCACTTACATCACATTTCTACCCCATCCTGACATTTGGTCTGAACAACAGTTGAACCCTTTTATTATGTCTGCATGCTTTTGTGCATTGAGTTACTACCAAATGATTGGTCAATTGGACATTTGCATTAATGAGCAGGTGTACATGTGTACCTAATAAAGTGGGCACTGAGTGTACGTTCATTGACACCATTAATTGGACTGTATCATCAACTTAAACCTCAACCAAACTCAGTCACCTGAGGGGATTTAACACTCACCCAAACATTTGTTTCGTGACGGATCAAATTGATAACCCGGTTGACAGCTGTGATTTTGGGACAGAATGTTTCGGAACATACTACTGCACAAGATAACTAGAAGAAAGAAAATGAGGCAGTTAGATGTTTGCTCCACCATTTTTATTCTTTCTCTCCTGAAACACAACACCCCAATACTGAACATAGCCAGGGCTGATGACAACTGTGGGAGGGAGAGAGAGTTAATAGCCCCACCTCCTGAGATGGGTAAAACCAGTCTTTGGATTGATGGCATTGAACACAGGAGTGTCAGTGCTTTGTTCTCAGTGACCAAAATCCAGCCACCGGTATTGACTTCTGACACTAGTGTCCAAAGCTCACATGACTCCACATCACCTGTTGAAATTATCTACACTGGGTCGAGAGGATGATGGTTATAAGGTAATAACTTCCTGAACCTACCTGGTGGTGTGAGAAACAAGTTTGCCTTCATTTGCTCTTTGGCTGTTTGTTAGTCTTCCTTTATGCAGAGTTTTATATAAAATTTACTTTACTTTATTTTCTTGTAAATGTCTTCAGAAAAATAAATCTCAGGGTGGCACATGGTAACATATAACTACTTTGATAATGTATTTACTTTGAACATTTAAATTATAAAAATTAACTAATAGCCAAACAAAGTGTTATGAGATAGAATTTGTGAGTTCATGGACATTTCAGAAATCTGATGACAGGACTGATGGCAGCTGTTTGGAAAACATTGAGTGTGGGTCTTCAGGCTCTGTACTGCTTTGTTGATGGGACTATTGATAAGAGGGCAGGTTCTGGATGGTGAGATATAGGAACATTAGATCCCACAACACCAGGTTCAGGAGCAGTTATTACCCAGCAGCCATCAGGCTCCTAAACTACCAGGGATAACTTCACTCTCCTCAATGATGAACTGATTCCACAACCTATTGACTCACTTTCAGGAACTCTACATCTCATGTTTACTGTTCTATTTATTTTTAAAAAAAATTATTTGCATGGTGTGAATTCTTTTGCACTTTGTGTTTTTCAATCTTTGTTATTTATAGTTTTTCATAAATTCTATTGTATTTCTTTATATTCCAGTTGTAAACACTTTTCACCCAGTGCCCCTCACTATGTGGCTTGTTAGCCCCTCACTAACAGCCACTGGGACTCAGTGGTGAGAAAGCAACCTTCCTCAAATGGTGCGTCTAGGACCAAAACCAGATGCCTGGACCACCTGAACCCCAATCTGTGCAAATACTGTGTAAGTACTGTCCCTGTGCAATAGCCATTGGCAAGAAATAGCAGATTGTACGCTGCATACAATTATAAAGAAAGTATATTTATCAATTTTAACTTTATCAGACAGTTCGTAGGAAAAAAAGGAAAAACTAAAAAGGGCCCACTACAGTTAACCCAGTCCAAATGTGCAAATAAGTTGGAGCTCATCTTGAAGTTGTCTTTAACTCACACACTGGCCCACAATCTGCACGAAAGCACACACCACCTTCCGAATATTGCTGGAAATCCATATTAAACAAACGGGCTCCCCCAAGGGAATATTGGTCCTTCCTCCTTGAAGCCATTCATCTGCACACAGCACCTTGTGCAACAGGGACAGCTTCCTCAGCCACCTTCCCTCATGCCTTCTCCCAGCTCCATGATCCACACCAACGTCCATCACCGAAACCTCTTTGCCAGCATGCTCTAGAACCTTCTCCCAATTCCACCATCCTGATTGGCTGATACAACGTTGCCCCCTATTATTAGCTCAAACCATATCATGCTAAAAGTAGAACAGACTGCTCCTACAAAGCTGCAAAAATGAAATACCTACAGCATAGCAGTAAAAATCTTAACCAGGGCATTATACAGTAAGTACCTTCAAGAAAATGAATTGAAAGGTAATATACGGCGACATATACTTACTTTAATAATAAATTTACTTTAAACTTAAGATTTCCAGTTTAAATATAATTTTCTCTCAACCATCAACAAAGGAACTAATTATTCTCTGTCACATCCCTCCAAAAGATGACCTCCAACGACTGGAGTGCTGTACCATTGGACTTGCCAGGAGCACAACATATTCTGGGCTCAATACATTGACGCAGTCATCGTATACAAACTCACTATACTTTGCCAGGAGTTTGAGGACATTTGGTATGTCAACAAAGGCTTGAAAATTTCTATGGAGGGGAGTATTCTGACTGGTTGCATCACCACCAGTGGAAGCTCCAATGTACAGAATTGAAAGGGTCTGCAGAAGGTGGGAGACTCAGTCTGTTCCATCACAGGCAACACCCTCCCATCATCGAGGACATCTACAAAAGACAGTGCCTCACAAGGCAGCATTCATCATTAAGGAACCTCACTCTACAGGACATAACCTCTTCTCATTGCTACCATTAGGAAACAGGTGCAGGATTGTAAAGACACACACTCAACATCGTAGGAACAGCTTCTTCCCCTCCATCTTCAGACTGCTGAATGGTACAAGAACCCATGAACACTACTTCACTATTCCTTCTTCTTGTACCATGCACTTATTTTATAATTTACAGTAATTTTAAGTCTGCTCTATAATGCTGACATAAAGCACAAATTTCATGTCATATGAGACAGTGATAATGAACCTGGTTCTGATACTTCTGTGCCAATTTCCCAAGGACTCAATACCTTGATTTTGCAAATATTTTTCTATTTCCACCTTACATATTTCTAATGATCCAGCCTTCACCAACCTTGTGAATTCAGAGTTCCAGGGTTTTGCTATTCTCTGGGAAGAAATATCTGTGCATCACAATATGGCGCCACTGGGGGCAAACTTGGTTTCCCTGGAATTTGGAAAGAAAGATTTGGGAGAGAAACGGACAAGAGTATATAGTTGCAAGATAAGGGGACAATCATTTCTCTTGCAACTAAAACACAAGAAAATCTGCAGATGTTGGAAATCCAAGCAACACACACAAAATGCTGGAGGAATTCAGCAGGCCAGGCAGCATCTATAGAAAAGAGTAAACAGTTGAAATTTCGGGCCAAGACTCTTCGTCAGGACTGGGATGGAAGGGAAGAAGTCAGAGTATGAAGGTGGTGGGAGAGGAGGAAGTACAAGGTGGCAAGTGATAGATTAAACCGGGAAATGGGGGAGGGGTAGGGGGGGTGAACTAAAGAGCTGGAAACTGTATTGGTGAAAGAAATAAAGGGTTAGAGAAGGGGGAATCTGATAGGAGAGAACCGAAGACCATGGAAAAAAGGAAGGAAGAGGGATACCAGAGGGAGGTGATAGGTGGGTAAGAAGATAAGGTGAAAGAAAGAAACAGGAATGGAGAGGAGTGGGGGTGGGTCAATCATCAGAAGTTAGAGAAATTGATGATCATGCCATCAGGTTGGAGCCGACCCAGATGGAACATACGGTGTTGCTCCTCCAACCTGAGTGTGGCCTCATCGTGGCAGCAGAAGAGGCCGTGGATTGACATGTCGGAATAGGAATGGGAATGGGTGGCTACCGGGAGATCCCTTTTTGTGGCAGCTGGAGCGAAGGTGCTTGGCAAAGTGGTCTCCCAATCCTTTTTTTTGTAATTTATTTTTTATTAAAGTTCATCATCAACCAAACATTTCCATAAGATGTATTTTAGACTGTACATATATATCATATATTCATATTTGCCGCAAATCTCCACATAGTACTTATCTGAGGTATACACTTACAGAGAAGAGAGGAAAGAAAGAACAAGCAAAAGAAAAAAAAACTATGTACTAATAGGGAGTGTTCTTTTTTTTACAACATATTCATTGATTTGTGAGAATACAATCAGGCCTATGAGGTGTTATGTAGTTAAACCATTTTTCCCAGTATAAATCAAATTGTTCCAACTTATGATTAACAGATACTGTTATCTTCTCCATTTTGTAAATGTCCGTTGTAATTTCTATCCATGCATTTAAAGTTGGGCTCTCCTGTGATAACCATTTCCTGGTAAGAGTCTTTTTACCAGCCACCAGCAGTATATTCATTAAATATTTACCTCTTTTCAACCATTCTTGAGGTATATACCCAAAATGGTCTTACTTTCTAAGGGTATTTCACATTTTAAAATGTCTTGTAGGACATTGTGTATCCCACTCCAATCATCTTGGATCACAGAGCAATCCCAGAATATATGATAAAGATTTGCATTTTGATTTCCATGATTTCTCCAGCAAACAGGGAGGTTACTATCATAATGGGATTCCTGAAAGGGTGTAATAAAATATCTTATCAAGTTTTTCCATCCAAACTCCTTCCATTTCTGTGAATTGGTACACTTCCATTGATACCTCCATATGATTGTGCATTCTTCCTCAGATATAATTATCCCTTCTTCCTTCTCCCATTTTGTTTTAATGTATGAAGTCGAATATGTATGAAGATTTGACAAACCCTTATACACACTTGAAATGATTCTCCTACCATTATCTGAATTACATGCTGTTCTAAATAGCTCCATCAAACATGTACTTGCCTTGGTTACATTTTTAACCCTCCTAATAAGTGTTTCTCTTTAAGCACTTCAAAACTGAACAGTGTACCTTTTTTCATTATATTTCAAAAAACTGTTGTTCCTTTAGCTGTCCAGTCCTTAAATCTAGCATCCAGTTTATTCGACGTAAAGTCCGAGTCATATGGACACCATTTAAGAATTGCAATATCTCCCTCTAGTTTATATTCTTTTTTAATAGTTTTCCATATTTTCAGAGTCCATTTCACCCATGGGTTATCAATAGTATTTATGTACTTTGTAGGTTGTTATCAGCCAAAATTGCCTGTATGGGAATGCAAAGTATCCTCTCTTCAATATTTTTCCATTGAGCATCATATGATGGGTTGCACCAACATATCACAGCTCTCAACTGTGCTGCAAAACAATAATCTCTAAGAGAGGTAGGCCCCCTCCCCGCTTTTCCTTGGCTAATTGCAAATTTTGAGACAAACTCTAGGCATTTTACCTTGCCATATATATCTTGATAACATTGTGTTCCATTCATTGATTTGATTCTAATTAATCTCTATTGGTAGGGTGTGAAAGAGATATAATTGTTTGGGCAGTATATTCATTTTAATGCAGTCAATCCTTGAACTGAAACTAAAAAAAGGAATTAGGTTCCATCTTGTTATATCTTCCTTGTTTTTTATATATATATAGGCGGATAATTGCATTCTGATAATTTTGCCAAATCTTTTGGCATAATGATGCCCAAATATTTGAAAGACTCTGTTTGCCATGCCCAGGGATATCTACTTTCAATTTCTCTTGGTGGGCTATAGTTATATGAGAGTAATTGGATTTTATCTATGTTGATTTTGTATCCTGATAATTGACCATATTGTTCAAAGGATTGCATCAATTTAGGTAAAGAGTATATTGGTTGCCCTAGATATATCAAAATGTCATCCGTGTAACAGGCCAATTTATGCTCTGTCTCATTTAATCTGATGTATTGAGCTAATGGTTCCAGATATAATGCGAAGAGCAGCGGTGACCATACACAACCCTGTCTCGTGCCCCTTTCTAGGATAAGACTATTTGATAAATCTCCATTGATTTTAATCCTAGCAGTAGGATTGTCATATAGTGCCTGTATAGTTTTAATAATCGTGTCATGTAAAACAAATCTACGTAAAACGTTGTAAAGGAAATTCCAATTAACCAACTTGAATGCCTTTTCCGCATCCATGCTAATCACTATTGCTTCAATTTTATTTTTTTGTACATGATCCATAAAATGAAGTGTCCTTCATATATTGTCTTGTGTTTGGCGTTGTTGTATAAAATCTGTTTGATCATTATGTATCAGTGTGGGTAGAAACTCTTCTAATTGTTTGGCCATGATGGAGGTAAATAATCTATAATCTACAGTAAGAAAAGATATTGTTCTAAATGAGCCACATTCCATTTTATCCTTGCTATAGCTGAGATTATTGCTTCCCTGCAGCTGGGTGACATTTGTGCCTTTTTTAGAGCTCAGGTCAGTGTGCAGAGAGAGACAGGAATTAACTCATTTTTAAATTCTTTGTACCACTCTGCCATATACCAATCTGATCCTGGTGCCTTGCTTAACTTAAGCCTACTAATTGCAGCTTTCAATTCAACTTCAGTTATGTCAGCAATCATCGTTCTATTTTGTTCTTCGCTTAAAGCGGGTAACTCTAGAGAATTCAGGAAGGTGTCAATTTGGGTTATTTATAAGCATCCATTAGTCTCGTGAGACTATGGATTTGCACCTTGGAAGGTTTTCAGGGCGCAGGCCTGAGCAGGATTGTATGGGAGTCCGGCAGTTGTCCAAGCTGCAAGCCTTCCCCTCTCCACACCACCGATGTTGTCCAAGGGAAGGGCACTAGGACCCAAGCAGCTTGGCACTCGTGTCATCGCAGAGCAATGTGTTGTTGAGTGCCTTGCTCAAAAACACAACACACTGCCTCAGCTGAGGCTCGAACCAGTGACCTTCAGATCATTGGGTTATGCTTCCCCTGGAACTTTGGAATATAGAGTTTTGTAAAACACTTCAAAAGCTTCTTGAATTTCCCTTGGCTTATTTTTTTTATCATTTTTGTTCTTGGATCCCTAATTCTATGAATTGTATTTTCTGCTATCTTTTTTTCAGTTTCCACACCAGCATTTTCATAGACTTAGATCTACTTTCATAATGTCTCTATTTCAGAAACATTACATTTTTCCTGATTTCTTGCATAGCCGAACTATTAATTTCATTCCTAATTTTAAAAATTTCCTCTAATGTATCCAGTGCCAAATTCAAATTGCGTTTTTTCCCTAGTTCCTTCAGCCTATTTTGTAATTCCTCTAATGTTTTATACCTTATTTTTCTCTTATATGAAGATATCGCTATAATTTTCCCTCTTAAAACAGCCTTCAGAGTATCCCATATCCATTATCATTGAATTCTAAGTAAAGACCAATTTCTTTTTAAATTTGTTCCTTAAGGTAGGGATCATTGAGTAGACTTGAATTTAGTTTCCAAATAGTATTCTTTAGCTGTAGGTCAAAATCAACAGATAAATATATAGGTGCATGGACACTTACATCTATTGTCCCAATTCCACAGGTGTTTATTTTGTCTTTGTCTTTTCCAAATGTTATGAAATAGTCTATTCTTGTACATACAGAATGAGGGGGCCAGAATAATGAGTGTAATCCCTTCTGTTGGAGAAAAGGTCCCTCCATATATCAACTAGACCAACATCCTCAGAAAATGTATTGACATTCTTATGTAAGGATTTTGTTTCATAGGTTTTTCTATTGGAAAAGTCTAACTTTATTATAATTGTAAATTTAAGTCTCCCCCACATATCAGGAGACCTTCTGTTTCTGTTACCATAATTTTTTTATTTTCTGAAAGAAACCAATATCACTTCCTGGGGGTGCATATATATTCAATAGAGTAACTGAATTTCCATCTATATTCCCTCTTACCAGAATGTATCTGCCCTCCTTATCTCCCATTTCGAATACTTTTTCAAAATTTAGCCTACTTGAGATAAGAATAGCAACTCCTCTCCTACGTCCTGATTTATATGAGGAGAAAAACAAATTAGTGAAGCCCATTCTCTTTTTTCCATGCTCATTATCACTTAAGTGAGTTTCCTGTAAATATACTATATGGGCTTGTTCTTTTTTCATTTTGGATAGAATTCTACTAAGTTTGATTGGATTTAACAGCCTATTGACATTAAAAGAAATGAATTTTACTTTGTCCTTAGCCATGCGTATTTGTCTGTCAATTTATCATTGAAATTAGAAGAATAAAGCTTAATCAATCTACTCCCTGAACAATTAAGAATCAAGAAGTGTGAATAATAATTCAAAAAAAGGCAACGAAGGTGTGATTCTAAGGCTGAGGTCTCTAGTAGATGACCCTGGGTTGAGCTAGAGGAAACGTTTAGCTGTGGGGGATAGCCCCTCCTACCTGTGTGTTGAGGGCCCCCATTGCAGTACCCATAAAAATAAACAAATCAATATCCATTACACAGAAAAGATTTCCCTGTGTATTATATATATATATATATTCTCATTTAGGTGGGGATAAAGGAGTGAATGAATGAATAAAAAAGAATAATTGAGTAATATAAAATCCACATTATAATGAGTATTTCTCGAGATAGGTATATCACTGTCTATTTTTGCTTCTGTTTAGCTTCTGAACACATTTAACGTTAGCCAAACCTTATGGCTGTTCTGGAGGGGGTGAGGGCTGTCTTCGGAAAACTCACAGTCTCTTCCTGATATACTTCTCTCGCCTTCCTGCCATCCCCTGCTTTCTCGATTCTCTCACTATTTCCCAAGCAGAGCGGGATAACTGCTCAGCCAGATGTTCCCTCGGTTTGATCCCAGTGACGGGCAACCCTCTGGCCTTCATGTCTGTAGTCGCCTCTTCCACTGTCTGGTATAATTGGGTACCATCGTCATAAAACACCCTCAGTTTAGCAGGGTACGGAGTTTGGAATCTAATCTTTCCTTGCTTTAATACTTGCTTTACTTCAGAGTATTCTTTATGTTTCTGCTGGGGAGGTGATCTTGATCGAAATATATTAATTTTGCATCCAAAAACATCCCCTTCTTATCCCAGACCTTCATAGAATCTCCGCCTTGGGATTGTATCGAAGGAATCTAATTACTATTGAGCATAGCTTATCTTCTCTGTCTCCAGTAGGCCTCGGGGCGAGCACATGATGCACCCTCTCAATTTCAAGCTCCATAGTCGAAGGAATTTCTAGCGCGTCTCACAGCAACTTTCGTACAAACTCCATTATAGACAAACCCTCCGCTCCTTTGGGAACATTTATTATATCCTGATATTTTTCCGTTGTGATCTTCCTGCCAGGTCAATCAGTTTACTTACTTGTTGACTTAATATTTTTATTGTCTTACTTAGTATCCATTCCACGTTTTGCACGAGAACTTCCATCTTCTCAATTTGTGTCTCTGCCACCGCTATTTTTTGATTGACATTGTCAAGCTCTGGCTTGATATCATTTAGTTGTTGTTTTATATCTTTTTGGAACTCCCATATCTCTTCCAGAATTTTGATCATATTTGCCACTTCGCCTGAACGAGGCCCATCGTCAGCCTCGCTACCACGCGGTCGGGTAGGAGAGCCGCTCGCTGCACCCCGCTCGGCCGCAGGCTCCACAGTGATGCTTTTTTATCTCCATTCTTTTTCCCCATTCTTGTCCCCCTTATCAATTCAGATATTTTTGAAAGATCTTATATTTGATGGATTAACGGGGCAAAATACAGACATCCCACCCTGCAAAAACTCATTTCAGGGAGGTAGCACCATCAATTTGCGGGAGAGAGGTGGGATGACTGCAATAGAGAAGCTCCTTAGCAGTGAGCCAGCTAGTTTAAATAACGTTAGCTATGCTAACGAACGAATGACACCTGTTAAACTCACCTCAACAGTCATTTAACCCACCACGGGCAATAGAAAAGTCACTGTTGCAAACGGTGCAGCGAGCAACACTGTCATTATTTTTTACCTCTATTAGGCAGCTTTAGTGTAGTCTGGGGTGAAGTACCTTTCATATTTTCTTTCTATGGAACACTCTGCCATGGTGCTCTCTCTCTCTCTCTCGCACTCTCGCGCTCTCTCTCCTCTCTCGCTCTCTCTCTCTCTCTCTCTCTCGCTCTCACGCGTTCTCTCTCTCCTCTCTCGCTCTCTCTCTCTCGCTCGCTCTCACGCGCTCTCTCTCGCAATCTCGCGCTCTCTCTCGCTCTCTCTCGCTCTCTCGCGCTCTCTCTCTCACGCGCTCTCTCGCACTCTCGCTCTCTCTCTCTCTCTCTCTCTCTCTCGCTCTCACGCGTTCTCTCTCTCCTCTCTCGCTCTCTCCTCTCTCGCTCTCACGCGCTCTCTCTCGCACTCTCGCGCTCTCTCTCTCACTCTCTCTCGCTCTCTCTCTCGCTCTCACGCGCGCTCTCTCTCTCCTCTCTCGCTCTCGCTCTTGTGCTCTCTCTCGCTCTCACGCGCTCTCTCTCTCTCTCGCTCTCGCTCTCTCTCTCTCTCTCTCGCTCTCACGCGCTCTCTCTCTCCTCTCTCGCTCTCTCTCTCTCTCTCGCTCTCACGCGCTCTCTCTCTCTCGCTCTCGCTCTCACTCTCTCTCTCTCTCGCTCTCACGCGCTCTCTCGCACTCTTGCGCTCTCTCTCTCCTCTCTCGCTCTCTCTCTCTCGCTCTCACGCGCTCCCTCGCACTCTCTCTCGCTCTCACGCGCTCTCTCTCTCGCTCTCTCTCGCTCTCTTTCTCTCGCTCTCACGCGCTCTCTCTCTCTCTCTCGCTCACACGCGCTTTCGCTCTCTCGCTCTCGCTCTCTCTCTCGCTCTCACGCGCTCTCTCTCTCTCTCTCGCTCACACGCGCTTTCGCTCTCTCGCTCTCGCTCTCTCTCTCGCTCTCACGCGCTCTCTCTCTCTCGCTCACACGCGCTTTCGCTCTCTCTCGCTCTCGCTCTCTCTCTCTCTCACTCTCACGCGCTCTCTCTCTCTCTCTCGCTCTCTCTCTCACTCTCGCTCTCTCTCTCTCTCTCCCTCGTTCTCTCTCTCGCTCTCTCTCTCTCTCTCATTTGCTCTCTCTCGCTCTCACGCGCTCCCTCTCGCTCTCTCTCTCTCTTGCACTCTCTCTCGCTCTTGCGCTCTCTCGCTCTCACACGCTCTCTCTCACACTCTCTCTCTCTCTCCCTCTCACTTGCTCTCTCTCGCTCTCCTCTCTCTCTCTCGCTCGCGCTCTCTCTCTCTCTCTCTCACGCGCTCTCTCTCGCTCTCACGCGCTCTCTCGCTCTCGCTCTCTCTCTCTCTCACGCGCTCTCTCTCGCTCTCACGCGCTCTCTCGCACTCTCGCGCTCTCTCTCTCCTCTCTCGCTCTCTCTCTCTCGCTCTCACGTGCTCTCTCTCGCTCTCACGCGCTCTCTCTCGCTCTCAAACGCTCTCTCTCTCTCGCTCTCACGCGCTCTCGCTCTCTCTCTCGCTCTCTCTCTCGCTCTCACGTGCTCTCTCTCTCGCTCTCTCTCGCTCTCACGCACGCTGTCTCTCCTCTCTCGCTCTCTCTCTCGCTCTCTCTCTCTCTCTCTCGCTCTCACGCACTCTCTCTCTCCTCTCTCGCTCTCTCTCTCTCACGCGCTCTCTCTCTCGCTCTCTCTCGCTCTCTCTCCCCTCTCTCGCTCTCGCTCACTCTCGCTCTCTCTCTCGCTCTCGCTCTCTCTCTCTCACGCGCTCTCTCTCTCTTGCTCTCATGCGCTCTCTCTCCTCTCTCGCTCTCGCTCGCTCTCTCACTCTCGCTCTCTCTCTCTCTCTCCCTCGTTCTCTCTCTCACTCTCTCTCTCTCTCTCATTTGCTCTCTCTCGCTCTCACGCGCTCCCTCTCGCTCTCTCTCTCTCTCTCTTGCACTCTCTCTCGCTCTCGCTCTTGCGCTCTCTCGCTCTCACACGCTCTCTCTCACACTCTCTCTCTCTCTCCCTCTCACTTGCTCTCTCTCGCTCTCCTCTCTCTCTCTCTCTCGCTCTCGCTCTCTCTCTCTCTCTCTCACGCGCTCTCTCTCGCTCTCACGCGCTCTCTCGCTCTCGCTCTCT